>NC_085023.1:20124985-20394453 GCF_963692335.1 Osmerus eperlanus
CTTGTAGCCTGTGGCTTTGACTGTCTGCCAGACATTCCTTCATATGTCTGTTGGCTGTGATTAATGGGCGATGTGGATCCCACAGAGCTGCACACAAAGCTGAGCTGGGTTTGGAGGTTACTGGAAGGCCCCAGACTTGTAAGGCCCATCTCCTCCTCAGCATCTATGAGGAAGTACATAACTCCACCCTGCCATGTACCAGTTAATACGGCTGTAATCGAAAACAAACTGTGTGGCACCAATTGTTCATCCTCTTGTAAGGAATGATTCTATGCACCTTTTAAGGATGGTTGTAAACCGACCGCTTGTTGCTCCAAACATGAGGCATGATGAACCAGCCGAGAGCTCTTTATTAACCCTTGTTGAATGATCTGGAAGGACACCTTTCTTGCCAAAACCCAATGCCTGCTGTTTTGTTACAGACAGCACAACAAGTGCTGCTGCTTCTTAATTGTTCTGGGTTGCGGTTGTTGCTTGTTGTGTAGATGTGTAGCAGCTGTGAAGGCTGGGAGAGAGGCGAGGCACTGACTGCCTCTGGCCTGGGATCCTGGAGTCAAAACCTTGTCTGCCTCTCTTGTCTGCCTCTGAGTGTTTTGAACTCTGTCATTTCCACACACTCTCACACTCCAGAGCTCAGATCAAGCTGTGAAGCACTGTGCAACTGCTGTGATAAAAGCCACACTCCACGAACCTACTACTTACGATATTACATACAGTTTAAAATATACAAGAGTATTTTTTGAGGGATGTGAACCCAGGACATGTTTGCCCCATGTGTTGGCTTCATCCTGAGCTTATTGCATGGATGTTGGCTCCAGCTGAAACTACTCTATTCTCTAGACTCAGCTATTTTAATTATTTATTCATATTATTTGAATTTATACTGTTTTAAATTCAGAAAAGTTCCCTTGTGTGACCTCACTGACCGGGGTCTGGATCTTGATGAGGGCGATGTCGGACTTCTCGTCCACGTCCTTGATTTTGGCGTCGTATGAGGCCCCGTTCTTCAGCTCCACCTTCACCCGATGCTTGTTGGCCACGACGTGGGCGTTGGTGACAATCTGACCGTCCTCGGACACCACGAACCCAGAGCCACTGGCCACCGCAACCTCCCTCTTAGAGTACGCCATCCTGGAAGGAGGGGAGGGAGGGAGGGAGGGGGGGGGAGGGAGGGAGGGAGGGGGGAAGGAGGGAGAGAGAGAGAGAGAGAGAGAGAGAGAGAGAGAGAGAGAGAGAGAGAGAGAGAGAGAGAGAGAGAGAGAGAGAGAGAGAGGGAGGGAGGCAGGCAGGGAGGCAGGGAGGGAGGGAGGGAGGGAGGGAGGGAGAAGGGGGGGTAATGTGATGGTACAGCAGGAAGACATCGTGAAAAAGGAGAGAACCCCTTAAAACAGGTTTTAAAGTGAAGTGTTCTTTCCATCTGGGGTGGAGTCATGTGCAGGTGGGCTGTGTCGTAAACCCTGGAATGTCTCTTAACATACTCCAACATGCACACACACTCTCTCTCTCACACACACTCACACACAGGTGCAACTCTTACTTGCGGTAGAGTTCAATGTGGACCACAGCCGGGCCGATGCGCTCCACAACGTCAGCGATGAAGTTGTATTTGTGTCTCAGGCTGTTTGGGTTGTCCTGTGCTGAAAACACACACATTTACATTTACATTTAGCAGACGCTCTTATCCAGAGCGACTTACAGTAAGTACAGGGACATTCCCCCGAGGCAAGTAGGGTGAAGTGCCTTGCCCAAGGACACAACGTCATTTTGCGCAGCCGGGAATCGATCCGGGAACCTTCTGATTGATAGCCCGATTCCCTAACCACTCAGCCATCTGACCCCCAATCTGCCATCTGACAATATAACACTGTTACAACCACAATTGTCGAAAAACACTACAAATACAACAAAAAAACAATCGACTGTAACAACAGGACAATGAGAAAAGATCAAGCCAAACTGGTTGTTCTGTGAAGGGATAACAAGATGAGTTTGAGGTAAAGTCTAGGGACTACACACTGTGTGTCTGTGTTTCCTGCATCAGAGGTAAAGTAGATTCACCATGTAATTAACCCATACTGGGACAGCAACACAACCTTCCAACCCAACCTGGGAATTACTGCTCGTCGCCTCAGAAGATTCTTGTGGACGTGTTTGTTTTGTTAAAGTTAAGACAACACAATCATCCCTAACAACCACCCATTTCATATTTCCCTTCCCTGAGGAGGGACAGTGTGTTTGGAAGATTTGGTGGCGTCGACCACATTTACATTTAGTCATTTAGCAGACGCTCTTATCCAGAGCGACTTACAGTAAGTACAGGGACATTCCCCCCGAGGCAAGTAGGGTGAAGTGCCTTGCCCAAGGACACAACGTCAGTTGGCATCGAACTGGCAACCTTCGTATTACTAGCCCGATTCCCTCACCGCTCAGCCATCTGACTCCAAAGGTTTGGGGAAAATCAACTACCACTTAGCTACCTCACCATTTCCTAATTTACAAGAAACCGTTTTGCGATCTACCTCAGAGGAAAGCACATCTCCACTCAGAACACAGAGGAGTAACCAAAGAGGCCTGACAACAGAAACAATTACAGTTAAATCGTGGTATTTCTACTGTGTAATGTGATGCTAAAATTAAGGGCCGGAGGACCGATATTTAGCGTTTTCCTTGTGGTCCAACGAAACCGCGTCAGTGGGAGGTTGTAATGTCTTGGTACACTTGAGCTCACTTTACACAGTAATGACACAGTGCAGAACCATGGCTTTTTTGGGTCCAAAACGGAAAACTCTGGGATGGAATTCCAGTGTATTCCATGCCCTCAGGAGGTGGTGATTTCCCTAAAACAGGAAAAAGATGAGCTTCCTGTGTGATGTCATAATGTAATAATGCACATCCTGTATGTTGATGTACTGGATAATCTGGCGTGTTCTGTGTAATTAAGTTAAAGTTGAAGTACAATATAATTCTTGGAACTGAAGTTCACCCCTTCGGCCCTCGTAAGACAGGATTCGTAAACTATAGGCATCAACTTTTCCTCTCCAGTCCATTAGTACAGAGAGATGGAAATGAACTTGTCATTTTCCCCAAACCTTTGGTTCAAATCTAAGATCTAATGCAATGAAATTGGACAGAAAAAGACCAGAATCTGTCTCAAATTGACTAGTTGAGTTCATCAAGTCCTCCAGCACTTGTCTCCTTCACTTGTCTGTGATCCTTGGGTCGTCAACACACACACACGCACACACACGAAATCCATGACAGATAGATCTGATTTGTTTCCACAGACACGTCGCTGCAATGGAAACGTGTGGGGTTTGGGCCAAAGTGTGATGAGTGTTTTGTGATCCTCATCCAGAGCAAAGCAGGTGTGGCTGAGGTTCTGGAAGTCTCCAGAGCAGAGCAGGTTATAGTGTGGCTGAGGTTCTGGAAGTCTCCAGAGCCGAGCAGGTTATAGTGTGACTGAGGTTCTGGAAGTCTCCAGAGCCGAGCAGGTTATAGTGTGACTGAGGTTCTGGAAGTCTCCAGAGCCGAGCAGGTTATAGTGTGGCTGAGGTTCTGGAAGTCTCCAGAGCCGAGCAGGTTATAGTGTGGCTGAGGTTCTGGAAGTCTCCAGAGCCGAGCAGGTTATAGTGTGACTGAGGTTCTGGAAGTCTCCAGAGCCGAGCAGGTTATAGTGTGACTGAGGTTCTGGAAGTCTCCAGAGCCGAGCAGGTTATAGTGTGGCTGAGGTTCTGGAAGTCTCCAGAGCCGAGCAGGTTATAGTGTGGCTGAGGTTCTGGAAGTCTCCAGAGCCGAGCAGGTTATAGTGTGACTGAGGTTCTGGAAGTCTCCAGAGCCGAGCAGGTTATAGTGTGACTGAGGTTCTGGAAGTCTCCAGAGCGAGGCAGGTTATAGTGTGGCTGAGGTTCTGGAAGTCTCCAGAGCCGAGCAGGTTATAGTGTGACTGAGGTTCTGGAAGTCTCCAGAGCAGAGCAGGTTATAGTGTGGCTGAGGTTCTGGAAGTCTCCAGAGCGAGGCAGGTTGCTCTCTGATGACAAACATGGTCCTGGGCGGGAGGACCGCAATGGGAGACTGGTGGAATCAAGTCATCTGACAAACTCAAAAACAGCTGTCGCAAGGAGAGGAAAAACCTACCTCAACCAAAGCATATGGCGAATCGTTGGAATGTCTTTGTAAAGATTTTACTTTATTAACTGTTAGCTATTTCTGTCATGAAAACTGGTGTGTGTCACGTCTAGGTGCTTTCATAAAGTAGTGAGAGCACTAAGCTACAGGTCATATCTCATGGACAATGCTTGTCTTTTTGAACCACTGCCAGTTGTTGAGCGTACGGCATAGTCACATAAAATAGACTTTAGCCTCAAGCTCTCAGTTTTTTCTCTGACTCTCACACACACAGACACATACAAACTGGGCCTGACAGACAGTTAAACTGAGATATATGGTCTTTTGAACTCTGACCCTGGGAAGAGAAGGAGAAGGCATGCCCTAGCAGAAGCAGGAGAGAGGCAGGCCATGGGAAACAAGCCAGGGACCCACTGAAACCACAAGCTGCTTTAAACACAAGCACAAGGCATCATGCCTCGACCCATAACATACCCTGCTGACATACTCACACACACACACACACACATACAATAATGCACATTAGCACACGCACACACTGACACACCCTGCAGGTCCTAGACTGGCCCCAGACTGCCTGCCTGTATTGACACACCCTGCAGGTCCTAGACTGGCCCCAGACTGCCTGCCTGTATTGACACACCCTGCAGGTCCTAGACTGGCCCCAGACTGCCTGCCTGTATTGACACACCCTGCAGGTCCTAGACTGGCCCCAGACTGCCTGCCTGTATTGACACACCCTGCAGGTCCTAGACTGGCCCCAGACTGCCTGCCTGTATTGACACACCCTGCAGGTCCTAGACTGGCCCCAGACTGCCTGCCTGTATTGACACACCCTGCAGGTCCTAGACTGGCCCCAGACTGCCTGCCTGTATTGACACGGCTGCTTCAAGAGTTTCTCTATGTGGAAGCTCCCCTTCCTACAGACGCTTCGAGTTACATCAAGGCTGCTCCCTTTCCATCTGTCTCTCTCTCTCTTACTATCGCTGTCTCTCTCAGTCTCTCTCTCTCTCTCTCTCTCTCTCTCTCTCTCTCTCTCTCTCTCTCTCTCTCTCTCTCTCTCTCTCTCTTACTATCGCTGTCTCTCTCAGTCTCTCTCTCTCTACCTCTCCCTCTCTCTCTCTCTCTCTCTCTCTCTCTCTCTCTCTCTCTCTCTCTCTCTCTGTCACTCTCTCTCTCTCTCTCTCTCTCTGTCACTCTCTGTCACTCTGTTGCTTGTTTTAGTCAGCTCACAGCTGAGGATGTTGTGGAGCATACACAAGCTCCGTCACAACGCGAGCAAAACATCCCAGAATCCCTTTCTCTCTGCCAAGTAAGAAAAGAAATGCCCATGTGGACAAACAGTCATCCCATTGTGTGTTCCTGGGGAGGATGGGAGAGCGAAGGGAGGAGGAAATGTGGGAACATGTTTGTTCACCATAGGAAAGGCAAGACTGACGAGGCAGGGACGCTGGCTGGAGGGAAATGTGTCTAATCAGCACTCACACCAGGAACATTTACATTTAGTCATTTAGCAGACGCTCTTTTCCAGAGCGACTTACAGTAAGTACAGGGACATTCCCCCCGACGCAAGTAGGGTGAAGTGCCTTGCCCAAGGACACAACGTCATTTTGCACGTCCGGGAATCGAACTGGCAACCTTCTGATTACTAGCCCGATTCCCTAACCGCTCAGCCACCTGACTCCCAGGAACAGTTAGAGCATTTGCACATTCCCATCTCGACACCGTCAGGGGTTGCCAATGTAAATTCACAGAATCACTCCTCGTAGCCATACATCGTGTTGCCATTTGTTGAGGTGTGATGGTTTACATTCATACCAAGTCAAAGTCCTTAAATCAACACATGTATTCACTCCGTCTGTGCTCTTAAAAACACCTTTAAATCTCAACTTGTTTCTGGAGTCCTTATATGCCTATCGGTGACAAAGTGAGTTATTTAAGAAAACACACGAGTAGAATTCGACCTACATCCTGTTCCAACTTAAACAACTTGCCTAATCAACAACTTCAGAAACCAGATGCAAGTGACATCATGCAAAGTGCAATTTGGTGTGTTTTCTTTGAGAGAAGCCGGGGTCCAGACTTGCTGCCTGAGGGGGAGGGGGGGGGCGGCTCTCTCGCTCTGGTGAGGCGACCTCATGTAGCTTGGCACAGTCCTGCTAACACAGTCCTGCTCTCACAGTCCTGCTCTCACAGTCCTGCTCTCACAGTCCTGCTAACACAGTCCTGCTAACACAGTCCTGCTAACACAGTCCTGCTCTCACAGTCCTGCTCTCACAGTCCTGCTAACACAGTCCTGCTCTCACAGTCCTACTCTCACAGTCCTGCTAACACAGTCCTGCTCTCACAGTCCTGCTCACACAGTCCTGCTAACACAGTCCTGCTCACACAGTCCTGCTAACACAGTCCTGCTCTCACAGTCCTGCTCTCACAGTCCTGCTCTCACAGTCCTGCTAACACAGTCCTGCTAACACAGTCCTGCTCTCACAGTCCTGCTCTCACAGTCCTGCTAACACAGTCCTGCTCTCACAGTCCTACTCTCACAGTCCTGCTAACACAGTCCTGCTCTCACAGTCCTGCTCTCACAGTCCTGCTAACACAGTCCTGCTCTCACAGTCCTGCTCTCACTGTCCTGCTCTCACAGTCCTGCTCACACAGTCCTGCTCTCACAGTCCTGCTCTCACAGTCCTGCTAACACAGTCCTGCTCTCACAGTCCTGCTCTCACAGTCCTGCTAACACAGTCCTGCTCTCACAGTCCTGCTCTCACAGTCCTGCTCACAGTCCTGCTCACACAGTCCTACTAACACAGTCCTGCTCTCACAGTCCTACTAACACAGTCCTGCTCTCACAGTCCTACTAACACAGTCCTGCTCACACAGTCCTGCTAACACAGTCCTGCTCTCACAGTCCTGCTCACACAGTCCTGCTCACACAGTCCTGCTCACACAGTCCTGCTAACACAGTCCTGCTCACACAGTCCTGCTAACACAGTCCTGCTCTCACAGTCCTGCTAACACAGTCCTGCTCTCACAGTCCTGCTCTCACAGTCCTGCTCTCACAGTCCTACTAACACAGTCCTGCTCTCACAGTCCTACTAACACAGTCCTGCTCACACAGTCCTGCTAACACAGTCCTGCTCTCACAGTCCTGCTCACACAGTCCTGCTAACACAGTCCTGCTCACACAGTCCTGCTAACACAGTCCTGCTCACACAGTCCTGCTAACACAGTCCTGCTCTCACAGTCCTGCTCTCACAGTCCTGCTCACACAGTCCTGCTCTCACAGTCCTGCTCACACAGTCCTGCTCTCACAGTCCTGCTCACACAGTCCTGCTCACACAGTCCTGCTCTCACAGTCCTGCTCTCACAGTCCTGCTCACACAGTCCTGCTCTCACAGTCCTGCTCTCACAGTCTTGCTCTCACAGTCCTACTAACACAGTCCTGCTCTCACAGTCCTACTAACACAGTCCTGCTCTCACAGTCCTGCTCTCACAGTCCTGCTCTCACAGTCCTACTAACACAGTCCTGCTCTCACAGTCCTACTAACACAGTCCTGCTCTCTCAGTCAAAAGTAGTGTTTACTCATGGTGGAGAGAGGGGGCGAGAGAGAGAGATAGAGAATTGGAAAGAGTGAGAGGAGAGGAAAGGATGGAGACAGGGGGGAGAGAAAGGGTGACTGAGAACTGAGAGAGAGAGAGAGAGAGAGAGAGAGAGAGAGAGAGAGAGAGAGAGAGAGAGAGAGAGAGAGAGAGGAGGGTTCATTGCCAAGTGGAGCATTCTGTCCATCAAGCTGCAGGTGCTGGGGTGTGGTGCTCAACAGATGGGGCCCACACACACTCCTCCCCACACACACACACCCCTCCCTACACACACTAATACACACACCCATATCCCCCTCGCCACACATACACCCTTACACACACACAAAAAGTTGAACAGGATCTCCTTTGATCTCTCATCACCTGTGAGTTTCTGTAACCGTCAGCCCTGTTACAGACTTACAGGAACAAATCCCTTCATCAGGAGTATTCACTCTGACACCACTCTCTAAGAATTCAGTGGTTAGACGGGACCAGAAGAGCATCTTATTAATCCACCCTAACATCAGACATTGAGGGATTTTACAAAAGAAAACATGAAGGAGATGAAGACACCGTCTGGTTCATCTAAAGTCCTGCTGGTTTGTGACAGCAGGAGTCCGGGCTGCAGGGCCGACTCTGAGTGTCCACTGTCCCAGGAGTCTGTTCACAATCACTCTTCTGACAGACACGTCAGGGGAAATGTGTGGTGAATGTGATAGCAGCAGTAATCAAGCACCAAATATGCATACGACTGCAGGCATGTCAGGGCTAATCTCTAAGTGTTATGCCGACTGTAACCTAGTGATTTGTCTCATTCTACAGCCTGATACAGAAAAACCACAGAGTTAGTTGGGTTCAGCTGAACTGAGCCATTCCCTACGGAGGATTATCAATAATCTGTGAGCCTATATTTGTATGCATGGGTGCATTACACAGATAGAAACTGATTTCAATGGATGCCATTGTTTTGTTGTCAAAGGCCACTTGCTGTTTGTTGCACCATGAATAGGCGACTGTTACCTCCATGACTGCAGCTGCATCCACACATGTTTTCTGACACCACACACTACACAGTCTTACAGGAACTATCTACGGCAATGAGTAAGCGACGCAAAATCCACATTGTAATTCGGACAATTGGTCATCGGAACAACATTCGCCAGTTACTGTAAAACTGTCTCTAACGTGACCACAGAGTATGACTGTACAATAGAACAAGTTACCTTTTCCGCATGCTCCCCGCTGAATAAACAGAACAGGTGGCTGCTGGAGTTTTTGCGCCCGCTTGCTGACCCGTTTGAGCTCGCAGATGTTACGGTAGGACACCCCGTCGCTGCCGCAAACCGGATCGGTACTTTTGCAGACACAAATGCCACTCTTGCCTCTCCTCCTGACCGTGGCTGAATATGCCACACCACCGGACACCGAGCATTCCAAGCCCTCTCCGCACACCGGGTCGCCGAGTTTGCCATTGCCGCCACACGCTTCGTCTTCCCCGGACGCACACACCTGGCAGCAGTTACAGTGGTCGAGAACTTGTCCTGCTAAGCAATCCGTTGGCATACGGGGACACATCGACTTGTCACAGCGACTAGGACAGCCAATAACGTACCTATTAGAGATCTGAGCGTGTACAGGGACGGATACCAGGAAAAGATTTACGCACAATAGTGGCCAAAACATGATGATATCTAAAGTACAACCACTGTTAAGCTCTTGGGTAAACGATCAAATGTCCTTTAAAAGTCCGCAGAGGCTACAGTGATTTGGGATACGGAGACTGAGCGTTATCGGGCAGAGCAGTCGCTTCAGCTAGAGGGATTTAGGAAAGCTCAACTTCCACTGCGCACCAATACGCGACTTGGCGTTTTTTTGCTGCCACTGCATTTATGAAAGCCTACTCAATTCCACATGACCCGGCACACTTTCTAGACAATAACACCACGCTTTGTGATTGGTGTATGTGCGTGACGTCCCATAAAAGGGGGAGCTTTGCTGTATTTATTTCCACTCAATTTGTTGGTCAGCCTACAGTATTGTATCCCATATATAGTAGGCTATGTAAGCTTGTCTAAAACATTTAAAAAAACTGGTCATAGTGTTTTATCACTATACACTACTTAATAACGATAATAATCCAAAATATAAGCCTACATTTGGATTTAAACGGTAAAATGTTTTCTTCTAAATCCTTCCTTGTACTGATGTATTGTATACACGGCATTATTCTAAACGAATTGTAGCTGATTCTTTGATGAATTAGTCACACTTGGTGCAGCGACAATCCTGCCAACCCCACAGTGGATACAGCTCATTAATTGTATTGAGTAATACAGCAATATATTTCTCTGTTCAAGACACCAATGCCAAATGTGTGGTTAGAAACTTACCAAACAGTAAACAACCAGTAAATAAACCCTGTGGTTAGGAATGAAACTTAATTCACTTTAAGTAAACTAATGAATATTAGTTTCTTATTTGTGGTCTACTGTAAATCAAATTGTGCCCTTTTGTGGAACAAATGTGCCCAAACGAAGCCAGCTTCAGAACAACTCACACCTACTGCACAGAGAAACAGTGAAAAGTCAAAGTTACTGCCATGACCAGTTATGGGTTTCACCAAAACAACAAATCTTTGTATGCATACATGCCTGTGGTGAGCTGTTAAACATCCTGTAAACAAAGAACCAATGAATCTGCGTCATAAACGGCTCTCACGATTGGTTAGGGGCCATGGGGTATTCTAATGAGTATGTAGCTTTAATGAGATGGTCAGACCACTTCTCAGGCCTGGCGTCTGGACGAGGGCTCTGCCCCCTGTGGTGTTGAATATGAACACAGCAGGGTGCAGATTCAAGAATAAAGGATAACTTTGTTCACGTACGTTGTAAATCTAACCAGTTTGGGGGAAAATATATATTTTTACCTGACCAAGTGGCATTAAAACAGTTCAATGGAAAAGGTAAATGTGGGTTATTGAGTTAAGGAACAACACAGTGGCCTTAACGTTTGTCTAAAACAGCGTTCTCATGAAAACTAGACTAAAACGACCACGATCAGCGTGTCTTTAGGTGTGTTGCTCTAGAGCCCACCTAAAGTGGTCCACTTTATGAGCGTAAAACCAAATTCATCTCCCACACGCTAATAAAAGCAGAACTACTGTCAGAAACGAGCGCTGGGAGCGCTCTCAGCCTCTCCTATCTGTTACGAGACCCCAAAGACCGTCTACATGTTGTGTTTGTTGACCACTTATGTAACCATGACGTCTCTCCGTTCTATGACATCATCGTCCGCCCATGCTCCGCTGAGCATCGTTCATCCTGGACAGGTCACTGACAGCCCTGAGGTCAACCCAACTCACAAATGAAAGAGCTGGAGACTTTCAGTAGATGGTCCCAAAAGGGGATCCTCCCAGGACCACCCCACCCAGCTCAGAGGGTCCAGCTGACTGACTGGGTGTTAAACAAACACAGGATGAAGTATGGTTTACCCTACGAGTAGGACGCTGTCTCGCCACTAGAGGGCAGTGTGGTCTTCCATTGACCATGAAGCTGGAAAGAAGTTTAACTTCTTCACCAGCCACTTTACTCACAACTGAATCAAAACAAAAAGCTGATAAAGTTACAACAAAAACACAATAATCCAAATCATCTGTATGATATTTTAAAATGTTCCTATGCGCATTAGCGTTATTCAAATTAATACAGTTGCCACTGAATTAAAAGTAATTAACCAGGCCTTTGGTTCAAGTCATCCATTTAATAAATAGTGACATAATCACAATTACACGAGACAAATGAAAGGGTTAAAATAGCTTTGTTATTTGGATAGAATTTATGCAGGCACTTTTCAAAAGGCTATTTCACTTAGCAGAACTACAACGAGGCTCTCAATATAAGACATGAAGAACAGTTGCCTACTGCAGGAATAACCCATCCTATCTGGAGGGACAGGCACAGGGGACTTTGAAAGGAAACATCTAAAAGCTTAACAATCAATATACAACAAATTTGGCAAAAAAAAAAACAAAAAAAAAAGATTACAAAAAGATTACATCCGCATAATTTCCAGATTTGTCAAACACACATTGCAGTCACTGTTTTACACACACACATTGCAGTACCTGTTCCACAGAGGCCCCAGGGTCAATTATTAGTGGATTGGCAACATGCAGATAAAAAAAGACACATTCTTACAAGGTATTATATTACTAAACAACATCTCTACATGATCCTCACAACCTGCTTACAGCCGTTTGAAAAAGCCTCGGTCCTGACCTGACTGCAGGTCAGAATCTCCCTCTGGCCGTTCCTCAAGCCACTCAGCTCCATTCTAGTGAATACATCCTCACATCTCCCAACAGTCAGTCACTGGAAACCGTAACCATGGAAACCACGTGTCGGGATCCATAAAAGTACCCTCAAAAAGTTTGGCAAACGAAGAAGAAGACCTTGCTTAAGGCTGCACATCTTCTGGTACCACGACCAGAAGACACTGGTCATCTCAGAGTGACCACTGGTTACCACCTCCAGTTACACTGGTCATCTCAGTGACCACTGGTTACCCCCTCCAGTTACACTGGTCATCTCAGAGTGACCACTGGTTACCCCCTCCAGTTACACTGGACATAGGTGGCTCCAACACATTTGGTCAAATATCCCACAAATACAGAAAGTGTTAATTACACAGAGTGAGATTAGTGATGTTAGAAAAGGAAATAAGTGTTATCAATAGGCTACGTTGAATTAGTTGAATTAGACGAGGAAATATTGTCTACAAGCTGCCTTGATGTATCCCGACTTGGCAGAAAATCACTGTTTGACAGGTTCTAATGAAGCTCTTTCCTGAATCTTTTTCTATTTCACAAGGACAAGCTGAGTTCAGCCCTGGAACTTTGACAGTCTCAACTATATAAGTAAATAAATAGGTTTGAAAGGGGTGCGGTGGGAGGGACTGGTGAACAGGGCGACATCTTTGGTGCATATTTCAGTACAGTGTCAGTCCTCACACACACACACACACACACGTTACAGTGACCAGTCGATGGAACAGCCAGTATTCATTTAAACTGCACAAAGTGTACGCAGTCTTAATGAGAGCCATCTTTCTGTTCTGTTCCATTCAAATCCCTGTTCTGTTCCATTCAAATCCCTGTTCTGTTCCATTCAAATCCCTGTTCTGTTCCATTCAAATCCCTGTTCTGTTCCATTCAAATCCCTATCAGGAAAGTACACCAGGACCAGCTTGCCTGTTCGCTAACGCTAGTCTACTACAGTCCCCTCCCTAAGCAGAGGATGAGGTCAAAGGTCAGACCTCGCTGACCGGCAGTTCTGCATCGTCCAGGTCGAGGGGCGGCTCGCCAGGGCAGGGCTCAAAGTGACTTCGCCGTCGCCACGGCGACTCCGGCTCGGCTGCCGCGGCGACGTCGGTCACTTGGCGAGTGGCGTCTCCTGGAGGGAGAGGCGGGGCCGGGCGCGGCCGGGCCGCGGCAGGAGGCTCATGAAGTGCTCGCTGTCCCACGCCATGCTGCGGGCGTGCGCCGCCCGCGACAGCAGGGCACTCTGAGAAGGGTGGCACTGCAGATATGGGCGAGCGAGGGAGGGGGGGGCCCGCGGGGCTCCGGTAGAATGTGGAGGGAGAGGAACGACCGCAGGGTTCCTGGAGAGAGAGAGAGACAGAGACAGAGACAGAGAGAGAGAGAGATTAGGGGAGACAGGTCAGATAAAAAACGAAATTGAGAGGATTATATGGAAAACCAAAGAGATGACTGCAGTCAGTCAGTGGTTGATATTGTGAAAGACCTGATGAAGCAGCACCAGGATCAGTAGCTGTCCTATCTGGAGCAGCACTAGTACCAGGAGCAGGCATACTAGCAGTACAAGTAGTCGCAGTGGTAGATGTAGTAATGTGGACAGTTGCAGCAGTACCCGTAGTGGTGGTAGTAGGAGAAGTGTTGGTAGCAGTCATAGATGTTCTGACAGCATCCTGGATGAATGCTGGTTGATACAGTAGAGTAGTATGTAGTAGAAGAATTAATAGCTGGTAGAGTAGAGGTATATATGTAGTTGGTAGAGTAGTGATCAGTAGAAGTATATATGGAGCTGGTAGAGTAGAATAGTAGTAGGTAATAGAAGTAAAGCTGGTAGAGTATAGTAGTGATGGGTGGTGGAATGGGTAGAGTGGTGATGGGTAGGAGGGTTAGAAGAGAGCTGGGAGCAGTAGATGGAATATCTCAGTGTTTCAATGCTAGTATTTTACTATCAGACTTCACTCTCTGAAAAACAAGGAGGGGATGAACAGAAATACAGAACAGAAAGATAGACAATGTTAGTGAGCAGTCACATAGACATTACTGAAACACAGACTACCACACAGAGACACAAATATAAACGTGTGTGTGTGTGTGTGGACGTACAGGCTGCGGACAGGAGGAAGGACAAGAGACAGGCAGGATGTTACACATCTAAGACACGTGCACAGCTGCAGGAGACTGCTGAGATGCACACATATAGAAGACAGACAGAAGGACAGACAGACAAGCAGAAGGACAGACAGACAGAAGGACAGACAGACAAGCAGAAGATCAGACAGTGTGAGAGAGAATAGAGGTCCATATAAAAACAGACTTTAAACAGGAAATGGGTCAGTGCACGACATATGATGCTGGAGTTCACAATTGAAGTTGAGGTAGTTAGTGCTGTGTGTGAGTGTGTGTCTGTAAGCTGTAGATTTTACTACGTTGCAGAGTGTTGCAAAATGTTTATCTTCAATTAGAAGGGTGGGTAAGAGATGCTCGAAACCCCCAAACCAAGCTGTGGGGGTGCGGGGGGGGGAGGGAGGGGGCTGCAACACAGCCAAGCCGCTGTGCTGAAACTTTGTCCAAGCTCACAACATCCTAAACCGAAAACTCAAGAGACGCAGCCAACAGCTACGGCCAGAGGGGGGGGGGGGGGGAGAGAGAGAGGGGGGGGGCGGCAGCAGGGAGATCAGCAAGGCAGCAGAGAGATCAACGATTCAGCAGAGAGAGAAGGCTTTGTTTCGTTATCGAGCAGTCCCAGCAGGGGGGGAGGGGGCAGTAGTTGGGGGGGGTGGGTTAGGTGTCCAAATGGGGACATATTTTCATAAGGTGGAGCGACAACCTTCCTTGAGGACATCTACAGCAAGTAAGTCCAGCAAGACTGGACGAGGAGGGCAGCGTGTGCCAGCCAGAGGGGAGGAGGAGAGAGGGGAGGAGGTTTGGAGGGGAGGGAGGGGCGGAGGTTTGGAGGGGAGGGAGGGGCGGAGGTTTGGAGGGGAGGGAGGGAGGGGCGGAGGTTTGGAGGGGAGGGAGGGAGGAGGGTAGAAAAGCTGACGTACGTGCTGCTGCACTCCCCGATGCGGGACGTGTACCTCTGTATACAGGGGTTCGACAGCCGGCGGGCCTGCCGCATCTGCAACAACACAGTGCAAAGCTGGATTAGAGCACACTGGGGGGGGGGGGGGGGGGGTCAGGCCTGGGGGGGGTCAGGCCTGGGGGGGGGGGTCAGGCCTGGGGGGGGTGTCAGGCCTGGGGGTGTCAGGCCTGGGGGGGTCAGGCCTGGGGGGGTCAGGCCTGGGGGGGGTCAGGCCTGGGGGGGTCAGGCCTGGGGGGGGTCAGGCTGGACTGAGCCACGGGGCAGTCTGGGTCTGATTTCTACAAGGGCAGGGGGGGCGGGGTAATACTCGTGGAGAGAGCATTACTGCATTTTAAAAGATTTGATTGGTGCTTGGATGGCTGCTGGCGTGAGCCCTTCCAGACACACCCTGATCCAGCATCAGCTGCAGCTGGACACTGAGGACAGGAGACAGAGGAGGAGACAGCATGCACCCCTGGCCCTCCCTCCCTCCCCCTGGCACTCCCTCCCTCCCTCCCCCCAGGGGCTCAGGTACATACTGAGGCTGCAGACCTCCCGGGGCCCCGCTGGGCCACGATGGCTCCAGACACGGCCTTGATCCAGCTGTGCATCTCCTCCGGGCTGTCGGCCTGGAGGAAGAAGGTCCTGGACGGGGTGACCACCTCGAACAGGTTGTCCCTCATCATGATGTCACTGGGGAGGGAGAGGGGGAGGAGGGGGAGGAGGGGGAGGAGGGGGAAGGTTCCAGTCAGTCAGGGAGTACCAGGCTCACCCAGCGCTAGACAGGGGCAGCTGTGAGGAGGGCTTTTGGTTCCACAGAGAGGAGGCGTTTGTTGTTGCACCTTTGTTTGCACTCCTGGACTTTGTTAACCTCTTTCAATGGGATCACTCTCAGAGGGTCCTTTTCCTGGAGAGAAAAGACAGAGAGAGACAGAAAGAGACGGGGGGAAAAAAGACAGAGAGAGAGGCAGAGAGACAGAGAGAGACAGAGAGGGATGAGATTCTATTCTTTACACCTAAACGTCTCATAATAAATGCTAAACCAATGAATAATACTAAATGTTGACCTAAAGAGGGAGCTTGTGGTATGGTGCAGTAGGCCTTGCTGTTCAGTGACACTGTCATAGTAACATTGTTGTCTTCCAAGCCTGGCGTTGACAGTGAAAGGACAGACAGCCCATGTCCTTGGGCACTGTTGATGTCTCACTAGGTGTAAAATACGAGCACATTCGGGTGCTGACGTGTGTGTGTGTGTGTGGGGGGGGGGGGGGGCATGTCTGGTCATGTGCAGAATTCCAGACTTGACGTGAAACGTGTTACAACCGTGTGTGTGGCACACAGAGAGAAATTAGTGGAAGTACAACCATATAGAAACCTGTCACTCTAAAACAGACAAGACTGCATAAACAGCGTTGATAAGATTGGCAGTTTACCAGATCTGATTTGAAGTAACTCATCGAGTTCTCCTCCAGTAAGAAATACCTCCGCTTCCAATTCTTCATCTGGGGAAAGATAAGACGTGTCAACAAAAAGAGAAATGTTGGGCGTATGGGAGTCCTTCCCCTGGACCTCCACAGAAGCCAACCCTCCTCCCAGCACCCCTGGAAACCCTGCAGCTCCATCAGAGCGCTGGCTTTCACTCACCACGGCGCCCTGCTTGACACAGTAGCCAGACTTGATGACCGTCTGGTCCAGAGCCGGCCTGCCCAGGAAGTACGGAAGCTGGCTGTGAGACCGTCGCAGACCCTCCCTGTCTGGTCCTTCCTGGCCCTCTCCACCTTCCTGCTGGAGAAGGGGGGAGGGGGGTAGCAGGGGAGGATGGGAGACCCAGGGGAGGGGGAAGAGGGGGACAGGACAGGGGGTGGAGATGAAGTGGGGGAAGGGGGAACAGAGGGAGGTGGAAGGGGTGAGGTGGGGGTGTTGACGGAGGTGGGGTCATTACGAGAGTCCATACTTGTGAGTGTGTGTCCCGCTGTGCGACCCCAGAGGGCAGCAGGGCAGCAGGGCAGCGTGGGGTCTGCAGGTACCTGCGTCTGGGTGATGATGGGCACCCCTCCGATGATCTCCGTCCTGTAGGACGCCTGCTTCCTGGGCCCCGCCTGCTCCAGCAGGGCTCCCTGGCTCTGCACGTCCTGCTGGCCGTCACCCAGCCTGGGGACCTGCCCAGGGAGCAACGCTGAGTCACTAACCTACACACACCCTCCAATACACATGGGTGACAACACATGGATGGAATAGAGTGTGTGTGTGTGTGTGTGTGTCTCACAGTTATTTTGGTGGCCTTGTTGAGAGCGTTGACCCAGTCCACCAGGTCCTGCTGGTCGTTCGCCTGCAGGAAGATCTTCCTCATCCCAGCGTTGATGACTGAAACACACACATCAACAAGTTCAAAGCCTAACCAAGCGTAAAAGACTGTCACCTCCCAGAGCTGGGCTGGGAGCACATCAGCCCTTTACTCGATGGGATTTGATGCTGTCGTTAACAGGACATTGAACACTGGGTGCTCCTGGCGCTAATGAGCTCAGATCACTCGCGCTTCTCACTCCCACACGCAACACTTTTAGGTCAGTCACTCATTAGCTCTCAATCACTGATTCTGACACAGAGTGCCTCTCTATTTCTCCCTCACCCTCTCACTTTCTCTCTCTCTCTCTCCCTCCCTCTGCCCGCCTCCTGCATGCATGTCCCTATCCTCTCTTCCAAACGTCTAGAGCATTCTAAATGGCATTACAGAACAGGGTAAATGACAGAACAGTCTGATCGCTCAGGCAGGGGGATGGCAGCACAGAGAAACACTTCTTAGGACGGAGTCACAAAGGACATCATTCTTCCACACTTTTCTCTGTGTGTGTGTGGGTGTGTGTGTGTGTGTGTGTGTGTGTGTGAGAGGGAGAGAGTTTGTGGTCACATCCTGTCTCAGTTCAGGAAAATCCATGAGACACCCGCTCCCCCTATCCTCTCCCCGTACCTTCTCTCTGCTTGCAGTTGGCCTACGTTTGGGTAGCACAACATTTAAAAACAAACCCAGTTAAGATAGAGAGAGAAGGGAGAGGGAGAGAGAGAGGTAGGGAGAAGAGAAGAGAGAGGGAGAAGTTCCTTGGCAGAGGAACACTGCCTGTCACTAAACATTATCTTTGGAGTCGACCGGTAACAAGAAGAGATGTTACAAAGTACCAGCACCGTCTCAGACGAGAGAGTTCTAGAAACCAAGAAGCGTCAGAGGAAGGAAGATTCCTCGGGTCCTCATGTGGGACTCAGAGCAGAGGCTCGAGAACGTCAGGACAATCAGTGGGCAGAGACCAGGGAACCACGGAGGTTGCTAGGAAACCTGGTATGAAGGGGGGGGGGTGGAGGGGGGGTTTCCGGGGTAACTGGAATAAGATCCATTATCTGACTCATTGCTGGGATCAAACACACACGCCTTAAAATGTGGTGTTGGTGTGAGAGATGTACACACACACACACAGCAATGAATCAGCCTGTTGCTCTGACCCTACTTTTACTGTAAGTCCATCTTGAAGCATTTGCCTATATGACGGCTTTTCCAAAACAGCCTTTCCTGGAAAGAGCAATTAAGAACGCATTAAAGCTATAGCGAGCATTAACAAACTGGCCAGAATTTAGAAAATTAACAAACCGTGAAATGCAAACCATGATTTAGGCCTTAACCCAGGAGTTCCTCAACCGGTTCAGATAAAAACGCCAGCTTCCAGTCGAACCCTCCACACACACATTCACTCCTGCTTACAGAACCCCTAAACTGAGCCTTACTCCAGGGCCATTCTGATTCTGGCTCTGGATCCTGTCATCAGCTCAGACATTAAAAAAATAAACTGCTACATTTGAGAAACTGTTAAATGAGCCCTCATAAGATTCTACTGGGGTCAGATGGCTGAGCGGTTAGGGAATCAGGCTATTAATCAGAAGGTTCGATTCAATGCAAAATGACGGTGTCCTTGGGCAAGGCACTTCACCCTACTTGCCTCGGGGGGAATGTCCCTGTACTTACTGTAAGTCGCTCTGGATAAGAGTGTCTGCTAAATGACTAAATGTAAATGTAGTGTGGTCCAGGGTCCTGATGCTGTGAGGAGTGCGGTTATATTAACTGTCTGTTTTAGAGTGCATGAGGATCGGGCGCTGGCTTTCCAGCTGAGCTGCACATGGAGGCTGGCTTTGCTTCACAGGCTGTGTGGAAACACAGTCAAGGTCAGAGAAGGAGCAATCCTTTAACCAGAGGAGGTTTAAGAGAGGAATCCCAGGGAAGGTTGTGGGTGCTCCACGGTCAGACTCACCAAAGCAAAACTCAGCCTTTGGTCTCTGCTTGGTAGCATCGCTCACCTGAAAGGACAGAAGGACTGTGAGAAGCAGTCAAACGGAAGCTTATTCAATTCAATGCACTTTATTTGTCCCTGAGCGGCAATTTGCAGAAGCACTTAGCGTAGTATAGTTTAGCAAGACAATAAAGGGTAACATTTGAAAGGATGTAAAATGCACACAGTAAAAATGAATGAATAACAACGCTATATCAGGTATAATTGGGGTTACATTAGGACATGATGCTGAGAGTAGACACTCCTACCTTGGAGATGTAGGTGAGCTTGAGGGAGGCGACACAGTCTGCACCCACGGGCAGATTCTAAAGGGGGCAGGGGGGGAGGGCAGGGGGGGAGGGCAGGGGGGGAGGGCAGGGGGGGAGGGCAGGGGGGGAGGGCAGGGGGGTGAGGGCAGGGGGGTGAGGGCAGAAAGGAGACGAAGAGAGAGAGGCAGACTGAGATACGTGAAACATCATTCAAGGGAATAACAGGAGCTATTTAGTTAGCAGAGAGATGCTTCCCAAATGAAACAAGCACATATTTAATCATTAAGAAACTTGATGCCATCTGGCCTTTGTTCTGAGAGGTTTCGAATGTTTCTAATGACCTGTCAAACCTGCCCTCCTGAGGGCTTTCCTTGCTTGGCGATGATTGGTCGACTGTTTGGTTTCTGAGTGAAAACCCGTTCGTGTGAACACACGTTTGATTCGCTAGGGGGAGTGGGACTATCCAAACAAACCAAACAAGTGTCTGCCAAATGAACACAGTATTATTACTATTAGAGAAGCAGGGCAGTCTAGAAGGTGAAGGGTGATAGTTACCTGCGGGTTGTCCATGTACCAGACCAGGCTACCCAGCTGTGTGTCCAGGATGAAGTAGCGACGGAGGAATTTCCCGCTGCTCTCATTCTCCTCGATATCTAGGAAGCCACAGATCCGGTTCTGCCTATCCACGTAAGGCATGTCCCCTCCGGAACATTCCCTGGGCTGGGGTTCCGGCAGCAAACGCAGGGAGGAGGCCGAGAGCTTGGAGGGGGGAGAGAGAGGAGTAAGCAGGAGTTGGGTAGTTTTGGTCTCTCTCTCTCTCTCTCTCTTGAGCTACACTCGCTGCCACCTGGAGCTTGGCTAGAAGTCGTGTGACACAGCCCACACAAACCACAACTCTCTCTTTCTCCCCCTCCCTCCCTCCCTCCCTCCCTCGCTCCCTCCCTCCCTCCCTCCCTCCCATCAGCCACTCAATGTCTTTAGCCTTATTCTCCTTCACTCGTGTTTTGGCTTCATTTTGCCCCCACCCCCACCGCTTCCACACCCTTGGCCTCGTCTGCCAGGCTCATGCTCTTTGCCCCCCCCCCTCTCTCTCTCTCCCTCCTCCTCTCTCTCCCTCCTCCTCTCTCTCCCTCCTCCACAGTTAACTGAGAATAACTCAAGTGACACATTCATGGTTGAGAACACCCTTCACCTTCAGGTCAGCAGCCAGCAGTGTACAGTACCACACACCCTCAGGAGCTGGGCCTGTGTACAGTACCACACACCCTCAGGAGCTGGGCCTGGGTGGGGTCACTGGCTAATCTTTAACTTCACCTCAGCCAGCCAGCTGAACACAACACCTCCGGCATTCCTGTTCAGTAAGTGTGGTTTAGGAGATAGTGAATGATTAAGAGCACAGGCCTCACCTCACACCCTCACACCCCCTCTCTCTCTCTCCTCCCTCCTTAAGCATGGGTGACAATGAGCCATATGTGAGCAGACAAGGGGCAGTTTAGACAGAAGCTCTGCTTGTTGCATGCTGAATCTAGGATGACGTCAAGGCAAAGCCCACACATTCTCTGGACACACCCCCTACGACAGGCAAAGACGCCCCGTGACCCCACACACACTCACTCACATTCACACACACACTCTCACATTCACACACACACTCACTATTAAGACAGTGTCAAGGCAGACCGAGGGGGAGGGGTTGCTATAGCTGACCACTGCCTACGGCCTGGATCCCTCAAACATGTGGGTCTCCATAGCAACTTAAGTGTGAGAGAGGCCTTTGTCTCCTCTCCTACCAACCAAATGGTCGTCCATAAAACAGCACCAAGGCAAAGAGTGGGAGAGGGGAGAGGGGTAGACAACTAGACGAGTGAGACTTCAGAACGGTAGAAAATGAATGACAGCTGACACATGGTGCTGTGGTGTCTACTATAGGGGTTCTGTGAGGTGGAGTATGGTGACAAATGGACTGGTCTGACTGATGCTTCCCTACATAGAGAACTTAACTAAAACGCGTTAGATGTGAGATGAGAATGCATGAGAAGTATGTCTGCTCTTTGACCAGAAAGGCAGAATAGCAACTCCTGTTGGCAGTGTCCGGCGCTATCCTCGTGATGTCTTACATCTTGCTGGTTGCGAACCGACGCCTTGACGATCGAGAAACAATGTGTCTTCTATCACAGCAGCGTAAAAACAGCTTAGCTGCCTCTGTTTATCTGCTTGGATTCTGTGTCGAAAAATCTCGAATCATCTTTCCTTGCCGAGTCCCTTGTCTTTCCTGACCACTCAACACTTTGCGAGCCACATTACATTCATGTCCTGCAGTCAACAAAGACTGCAATAAGCGACGGTGTGTGGGGATTACTGATGTTTAGCTGGCATGTTTTCAAGATAAACTTAGCGTAGATTAGGAGATACTGGCTGCTATGCTGCATCTCACAAGTTTGGTCACGCTTCTGCTGAAAAGATGGGCACTTTTATTAGACCCCACCTCACCACACACCCATCAAAACCTCAGGCTAACTTTTGTTGCAATCAAGTAACACCAGAACGACCGAAGCAGGTTGGCTAGATTTTTCTTCTAGTTGAATTGCATTTGAATATGACTAGGGAATCAGTTAGTGTCTTCCTAGTGTGGCTTCATTAAAAAACGTCCTAGATTCAAATTAGCATTTAGTGACAATGAAGAGTCTGTTAGGGGAACTTCTCCAAACACGTTTTGAAAAGGGGACCACGTCGTCATACACAAACCAAGGCACGTCAGACCCTTGAATAACCCCTCGATTAAAAAATAGCAAACTAGCAATAATTACATAAATGAAGTTCTGGCAGCTAGTTAGCGTTGTATATGGACATGGATGGTTGGTATGGCCATAATAGTTAATCTTTGCTGTGTAAAAAACTGGATGAAAGAGGCTAAATTGTTTAACTAGTTACTAAAGTAGAATAATGTACAAATCTAGCAATCGAGTAGAGCAGAAAAGTATTCCGTGAAATTATCCAGGGCCACCCGGCGGTGACTCGGTCTGCTCCGATAGCATTCATTCACGAAAGGTGACTGACTTGTCCTACCTGAGCACAGATGCATAAACATTGGGGCTAATAGCTAGTCTATCCGACAGAAGACAGAGTTTAGCATTCGTTTATATTTTGTATTCTATCTATCTCTAACTCGTTAACCGTGAGTGTGGTCAACACTTTATACGAACCTAACTGGCCGTGTTGAAGAAAAATAACATACAGTAGCTAGTTAGCTAGATAGCATTACTTGAAAGAGTTAAATCCAAAACAATTCGTGTTGCAGGGCAAGCTATTTCGTAGCTCACTTAATTAAACCAACACAACAAGCTAGCTGGTAAAACAGTATTACAATTTACACTGAATTAGCATCAACACAGCCAGCTACTTACCCACTCACACTAGACTTCTGCCGGTAAATATGGTGCGCTTGTTCGAGATAACAGTCTAGTGTGACGCTGGCTCGGAACAGACCATCACTGCTGCACGGGCTGCTGTTCTTTACAGCGCAGTAAGGATTTTTGCCCCATCTAGTGGTAAAATTCAGTTGTACACAATGTTTAGTCGAGATATCGATCGATTCTAAAACTTGGCCGTCAAAGGCAGGCAGGGCAGGGACGTACCCCCCAATATTCAAATATGGTCAAAATGTCCCCCCCAATCTATTGATATAAAAATATAAATAAAATATAACTGTGCTACACTACGACAGGCAGTTTTTTTGTTTTTAAGTTCTCAGGGCGGGACTCTCAGACTCCCCAGCAGATTTCTTCCCCCCCAATGTTGATTCCATGGCTGGCATTGAAGGCAGGCATCTTGATTTAAATTGTAATGGTTAGCTAACCTAACTTTATACTGTATGCAAATTAAGGTCTTCCAGTACGAAAAAAATATTCTAGAACTGGTTTCGGAATTAGAAAAGAGGTAGGCCTATACCTAAATTCAAGGCCGTAGCCGTGGAGTCATGTACCATGACGCGCTTCGCGCTCTCTACCACCTCGCTCTTCGCGCACTCTCATCTCATCCTTACCAACCAGTGCGAGCTTACACCTCCCTTACAGAACACCGGTATCAGTAATACTCTCTGGTAATACTCAGTACCGGTCCTAGCACAGTTGTCATATTCACATCAAAAATTTCACATACAACACGCCACAAAAAAAGTTTCTAGCTCATAAAAAAAAAAAAAAAAAACATTATTTTAACTGATTTGCTTCAAAGTGGTGTCGTCAAACGTGTGTGATAAACGCGAATTAAGCGAACGGATGTTTGGGGGGGCGCAAAAATATTTAAGTATTGCAAGTGGCCGCGAAGTGGAAAAGGTTGTGATTGCCTGTTTTGGCAGTAAACTGCAGAGACACTGGGATGCTAATATTCCCGCCGTATCACAACCGAACCCCAACTCTGCCGATACACAATTTTATTATCACACGGGATATAGTAGAACTACACCGAGTCACTGGATTGTCTATCGAGTGAAGGAATAACCTATTTTCAATTAAGTAGAAGTGAATGGATTAACACTCACTACTTTAAACCAGAGCTAGCAGACAGAGACGCTAAACTGGTCGGTCTCTTCAACAGTAGTGACTCTGATCTGACATTCTGTCTTGGGAAACTGACATAAACTCAACAGGTGCTTGCTTTACAGCCAGGATGAGAGAATTGCACACTTGCACATAATAAGGAAAATCCTCTTAAGGCACTTGCGTCAACAGAATAAACCATGTGCAGCTACACAGTTTAGAATCCGGGCTCACTCTGTCACTAACACTTGACATATCTGATGTAAAAAAAATATATATATATATATATATATTTATATCATTATATTTGGCAAAACTCAGCCTTTGAAAGATGTGACACTGTTTAGGTACTGAGTTATTCATTCATCTCAGCATGGGGTTGCATTTTAATGAAATCGCCAAGATGAAGATAAGTGTAGTCTAAAGAAACAAAACTAAAGTTCTTGGTCAGAAT
The DNA here is from genome assembly GCF_963692335.1 of Osmerus eperlanus. Taxonomy (NCBI): domain Eukaryota; kingdom Metazoa; phylum Chordata; class Actinopteri; order Osmeriformes; family Osmeridae; genus Osmerus; species Osmerus eperlanus. The sequence continues at coordinate 20,149,637 of NC_085023.1, forward strand.
ATTCATTATTTCGACAGAACCTGTTTTGAATTCATTGTAGGTTATGCATTTAAAAATATACATTTACCATGTAGCCTACTGGTTTTTACTGGGGCGTGGGACAATTTTATTTTTCCAATGCAAGTATACATGGATTTCAGAATGGGAAAGGTCATGTGTTTTCACAAGCCTGCTGATTCAGCACTTTTGCCCACCTGTTCAGTTGCTCCTCTTCATGTTTATTTTACATAAGAAGGAAGATACACAATCTTCAACACAAGTGCTTGGGTCCATCATTTTAATGTACCAGATGTAGCCATACCGGCACATTTTCATGCAGGTTGATTACTCTTCCTTTTGGTATTTCAGGTGTATGTCTTTAATGTTCTTGTCATTTGTTGGAAGTTAAGGTTTATGAAATGCTCGACTTTTGCTGTGTGTGACGTCCTCACCGTTATCTGAGTAAAATACTTTATGACCACAGGCCCATGTGTACACTTTCCCACACCTTCCTCATAAAGAATTTGAGACACGATTTGAGATGCAATTTTATTGGTGCTTTAAGGAAGTTTCAAGCCATCCGTTGGGTATTTAAGGCCCTGTTATGTTGGACTGACACAATCAGACCATCGGTGAAACATGGCAACACTTTTTGTAGCTTGTTCTCTGCTGCTCCTAAGTGCAGCTCAAGGTAAGATTACACAACGTCTACATTATGCTTTGAATTTATGTCTGTTTCTTAAGAGTAAACTGACTTCTGATTTGCAGCCATCAATGTGCCTCTGAAAAACATTTATGTTGAGACTCTGCTCATTGACATCAACTCCTAATCTGTTATTTCAGGTTATTGGAGCACACCAGCCGCATGGGAGACAACCAACGGTAAGGAAGATGCAATGACTAGAGACACGTTATTTTGTGTTATTCAGGAACGTTGATTTGTTATAATTCATCCAAAAGACAGAAATAATCGACTGTAGTGAGGCAATCCTAAAAAAGATGTCTGTCTTGACATTTGAACTGTTTAGCTACATAGGACATTTATATATGCTCTCAAAGGTGCGAGTTTAGAAGGAATCATGGTGACTGAGGCAACAACTTGTTCTAAATATTGCCTCCTCTCCTTCTTTTTAGCCTATTTCCCGTGTGGTGGCTCCCTGTCAGGGGGGTCAAGAGGAGGGTTTAACAGCCCCAACTACCCAGGCAACTACCCCGACAATGCAGACTGTGTGTGGTACATCCAGGCACATGGAGGAAATCAAGTTATTCAACTGGATTTCCCCTTCTTCAGGTATAAGCTTCCATTCACATACTGATAACTTCTCCTTTTATTGACAGAAGGCAAAACTGCCTCCCTCCACTTATATTCATCTTTCAGATGAAAATGATGAATCCATTAAATAATACAGACGCATTACATATGTGACAGATAGTTAGCAAACAAGCGAGGAAGCCTGACCATCCCTCTCCACCCTCCCTGTCTCTGCTCTCAGTCTGGAAGGTAGCTCCAACTGCCATTACGATGCCATCTCTGTCTACGATGGCTCCTCGACCAGAGGCCGTCTGCTGGGGAAGCTGTGTGGCAGACAGTCCTCCTCCTTCCACTCCACTGGAGCATATATGACCGTGAGGTTCCAAAGTGATAGCTCCTCAAATTACCAAGGCTTTCGGGCTGAATACCGGCTAGTGGGTAAGTCACTGCAGTTGAGAGGAACACACCAGCCCATCACCTAACTATCCATGTCTTGGATCTCCATGGTGTATTGTATTTTCTGCACGTTAATATGGCAGACAGGGAATTTATAAATACTTTCTCCTTATACATCTTCACACTATAGTGAATACTGTAAACAGAATACTGTCTACAGGTGGTTTACTCTTGAAGAAATATTTGAGAAAGCAGCATGTTTTGGAAGCAACATCAAATGATTGATTAAATCTGTTCATGTTTACATGTAGCTGAAGGATCCTGTAGATACAACTGTGGCCATCAGATGGGGAACTGTTCATGTTCCCACCTCTGTGAATACAACGGCAACTGTTGCCAGGACTATCGAAGTAAGAAGCACGAATGCTCAGGCGTTCACCCCTTTGCCTCATTCATTGGTAAAACTTTGACCTTTCTGATGCCTCCAATGTTTAAATGGTCATCCATTCCCATTTTCGTGTCTTTTTAGATCACTGTTCAGGTGTGACCCCACAACCTGAAACAACTCCTGATATGGAGACTACTGTGGAGCCCACTCATTGGCCTATGGACACTACCACTGACATAGGTAGGTTAACCTGCTTTAACAGAGAAGGAATGAAAACCATTGAAGTTCATAGGCCCATACTGTACTATACTAGTATATACTGTACTATTATTGTATTTTAATAAATCTGTTTAATACTATTATAAATTATGAAATGTAATTTGATAAGTATGAAGACCTCTCAACATGCCCCCCCCACTTCCCACCAAGATCTCTGCAGGTACAACTGTGGTTATGATGTTGGACACTGCTCCTGCCATTACAACTGTCAGTACTATGGAAACTGTTGCCATAGCTACTATGGTATGTGAAGATCTTACGATCTGCGTTCATGTGGGGGGTGTTGTGTTACTTTAGTAGTGTCTCTGGTCTGTTCTAATCCGTGACACCATGCAAATCCTTTACCTTTCTTAGAATACTGTGAGGTCACAACAGCAGCGGACACAACAGCAGCGGGAACAACAGCAGATGTCACAACAGCAGTAACAGATTATGAAACAGGTCCTTCAGGTACTCAAGGTAAAACCCTATGCAAACCGTCTTGTGTGACAGCCACAGTTGATTTTACACTTGGGGGGGGGGGGGGGGGGAGAATGCGTGTATGCAGTCAAAAGTGGTTGCTACTGATCCTTGGTTGCTGCGTCTGTAACTGTTGTTATTTTAGTACTACCTTTCTAACTTTTTGCACATTCAAAAGAAACGTGTTTAAACAAATGAGTGTTTTTTTGTAAATTAAGTAGTTGCCAACACCATAGAGGACAGGATCATTTTGTCCTAATGAGGCACCTGCTTGATGTTTCCAGCTCAGCGATCGTGTCGGTATAACTGTGGCCGGGATCTTGGAAGCTGTTCCTGCAACAGTTCCTGTCAACGCTATGGCAACTGCTGCTATGACTACAGCTGTAAGTGTTTTCAGCTCAGTGACTGTGCACCATCTCAGTCATGTTAGCAACAATAGGTGACAGTGTGTGCTTTCTCAACCTATAATGTTACCAATTACAATGTGAGCATTTTATTTAGCGGAACTGCACAAATAATGGCATCTTTTGTTCCAATAAAAGCATTTTAAAATGTATGCTGTGTACTACTTGAAGTAGTCCAGGGTGACTGAACATTTCATAGATGCCCACATAAATGTAATTCCCATTTTTTCCTTCAGCTTACTGTCCAATGGGCACCAACAGCCCATACACAACAGCAGGTATGGATGTTTTGGTTTGTTTGTTGGTACTGTATATTAAGCAGTTGCCAACACCACATGGGACAGGATAATTTTGTCCTAATGATGCACCTGCTTTATGTTTCCAGCTCAGCCCTCCTGTCGGTATAACTGTGGCCGGGATCTTGGAAGCTGTTCCTGCAACAGTTCCTGTCAATACTATGGCAACTGCTGCTATGACTACAGTTGTAAGTGTTTTCAGCTCAGTGACTGAGCACCATCTCAGTCATTTTAGAGACAATGGGTGACAGTGTGTGCTTTCTCAACTTATAATGTACCAATGATTGTCATACCAATGACAATGTGAGCATTTTATTATGCAGAACTGCACAAATAATGGCATATTTTGTTCCAATAAAATCATTTTAAAATGTATGCTGTGTACTACTTGAAGTAGTCCAGGGTGACTGAACATTTCATTGATGACCACATAAATGTAATTCCCATTTTTTCCTTCAGCTTACTGTCCAATGGGCACCAACAGCCCATACACAACAGCAGGTATGGATGTTTTGGTTTGTTTGTTGGTACTGTATATTAAGCAGTTGCCAACACAACATGGGACAGGATAATTTTGTCCTAATGATGCACCTTCTTTATGTTTCCAGCTCAGCCCTCCTGTCGGTATAACTGTGGCCGGGATCTTGGAAGCTGTTCCTGCAACAGTTCCTGTCAACGCTATGGCAACTGCTGCTATGACTACAGCTGTAAGTGTTTTCAGCTCAGTGACTGTGCACCATCTCAGTCATGTTAGCAACAATAGGTGACAGTGTGTGCTTTCTCAACCTATAATGTTACCAATTACAATGTGAGCATTTTATTTAGCGGAACTGCACAAATAATGGCATCTTTTGTTCCAATAAAAGCATTTAAAAATGTATGCTGTGTACTATGTAATTCCCATTTTTTCCTTCAGCTTACTGTCCAATGGGCACCAACAGCCCATACACAACAGCAGGTATGGATGTTTTGGTTTGTTTGTTGGTACTGTATAAGGAGTAGCGTCACACATATGTGATTCTGAACATTCCAACCGACTATTTTCCGATAGACAAAAACGATATGACAAACGCTATAGTATGGCTTCAAAATTTACAATTAGGAGGCTAACAAGTAACACTAGCAGGTAGTAGCATTGCTACGAGTATTATGCTAGGTTGCTAGGTAACGGAAGCTAACTAAAACTAGCTAGCTTCCGTTTTGGAAAAATAACTCACTCCTTAAAAGGTTAAGCAGTTGCCAACACCATAGAGGACAGGATAATTTTGTCCTAATGATGCACCTGCTTTATGTTTCCAGCTCAGCCCTCCTGTCGGTATAACTGTGGCCGGGATCTTGGAAGCTGTTCCTGCAACAGTTCCTGTCAATACTATGGCAACTGCTGCTATGACTACAGTTGTAAGTGTTTTCAGCTCAGTGACTGAGCACCATCTCAGTCATTTTAGAGACAATGGGTGACAGTGTGTGCTTTCTGAACTTATAATGTACCAATGATTGTCATACCAATGACAATGTGAACATTTTATTATGCAGAACTGCACAAATAATGGCATATTTTGTTCCAATAAAAGCATTTTAAAATGTATGCTGTGTACTACTTGAAGTAGTCCAGGATGACTGAACATTTCATAGATGCCCACATAAATGTAATTCCCATTTTTTCCTTCAGCTTACTGTCCAATGGGCACCAACAGCCCATACACAACAGCAGGTATGGACAATTCTCAGTAACATTTATTTTTTATTAATTACCTGACATCCCCAACAGACTCTTGAAGATCTGACGTGTTGACATGTCCTTTTCTCATGTTCCTCGCTCTAGCGCCTCACTTGCCTTGTGGAGAGAACATGTATGGCTCTGGGACCTTCACCAGCCCTTACCACCCTGGCTATTACAATGACAACGCTAACTGTGTGTGGCAGCTATCGGTCCCTGCTGGACAAAGGGTCTACCTGTCATTCACCTCGCTGGAGTGAGTGTCAGACTCGATCAGAGCTCACGTAGATCACAAACCAGGTCGCTCTCCTCAGCCGTGTCAGGGACCTGCTGCTAAAGACCCCTAAATGACATTCGTTTTTTTACACAGGTTGGAGAACTGCTGTAACTGTGACTACGTCGCCGTGTACGACGGCCCCTCGGTTCATTCCCGACCGCTGGGGAAGCTTTGCTCCGGCGGGAACACCACACTGGATGCCTTCCACTCCTCCTCCAGCTACTTGACGATTGTCTTCCGCTCCGACCACTCCGTGGTCAGCCGTGGCTTTGAGGCTCAGTTCAGCAGCTCTCTGCCAGCAAGCACAGGTAACCTGGCCAGGGAACACTTGGAAGAAGCACATTTCTCTGACCAGCTTGGCGTCTTTATGTTAATGTATGTTGTCTTCTGTAAGATAGAAAGGCTAGGGGTTGGATTCCCTAGAAGGCTCGTCATGGGTGACTGAACGGTAGAAACACAGTGTCTCTTTTTCTTGGCCCTGTGGATAAGCGTGTGTGAAGGTTATCTTCACAGGTCAGGTGGCTGAGCGGTTAGGGAATCGGGCTAGTAATCAGAAGGTTGCCAGATCGAGTCCCGGCCGTTCAAAAATGACGTTGTGTCCTTGGGCAAGGCACTTCACCCTACTTGCCTCGGGGGGAATGTCCCTGTACTTACTGTAAGTCGCTCTGGATAAGAGCGTCTGCTAAATGACTAAATGTAAATGTAGAGGGAGGTGGACCTCCCGTCTCAGCAACACTTACTTCCTCTGGATGGGGGAGACAAACAGGATGTTTTGTGCTGTTGTTTGTTAGGACGGGTGGACTGCTCTTCGGACATCATGAACATAGTGGTCTCCAGATCCTACCTGAACTCTTTGGGTTATGATGGATACAACATGTACCTGAATGACCAACACTGCCGCCCTTCAGTCTCCAGCTATCAAGTGGTGTTCAGCTTCCCCATCAACACCTGTGGAACCGTAAGAAAGGTAGGCAGCTCATGCCAGAGGCCAGTTATTACCACAGAATTCCACATTGCTCAAAGTCAGACCCTGAATGCCACGATTTATGAATCAATCAATGAATCCAATATAACTTAACATTGTGCACAATAGATCTGCTGCAAGATGCGGTTATGAGATGTATGACAAGTAGATTAATGTTGTGTAGACTATAGTTTCAATCAACCTTGTCTCTCCTTCCCCTCATCCTCCTCTCACGTTCACTCTGACAGTTTGTGAATGAGAGAGTGGTTTACACCAACGCACTCCGGGCATCTCCGTCTAACTTGGGTGAGATCTCGCGTCAGTCGCAATTCAAACTGAACGTGCAGTGTCACATGGAGAAGGACACCATGGTCCAGATTATGTACCAAGCCAACGAGGTTTCCAACAGCACCATCACAGGATCCGGCAGGTTCAATGGCACCATGGCCTTCTACCATTCCAGTAGCTTCTACAACCAGGTGACAGAGGTCCCCTTCAAGGTCCAGCTCAACCAGGACCTGTATGTCCAGGTGAGTCTGAGGAGGAGTGACAGCAGTCTGGTGCTGTTCCTGGACACCTGCGTGGCCTCGCCCTCACCTCACGACTTCCAAACCAGGTCTTATGACCTGGTCCGCAACGGGTAAGAAACACTAGCTTCATATGTTAAAGTACACTTCATGATACCTTTACTGTAATGTAATGTAGGTAAGAAGTAAAAATTGTGTTGAGCCCTCTTTCGCTTATGGTTAGTTTGATTACTTTAATATAAACACGTGTATACCTCCATAACCATACATATATTGATTCTGAGGAACTCAAAGTTGCATGTGCCCTTCAATGTCCCCACAGATGTAGAAGAGACAACACCTACTATCCCTACCTCTCAGGCAGTCATAGCTACGCCCGCTTCACCTTCAAGGCCTTCAGATTCTTGCGAACCCACGAGTTTGTCTACCTGCAGTGCAAGGTCATCATCTGTCAGGCCTCGGATTACAACTCACGCTGTCGGCGAGGCTGCTCCTCCCGCAAGGCCAGGGCTCTGGGCTCCAGCCACGACAGCCACACCTTGGTGCTGGGCCCCATCCAACGTCAAGGTCAGCAGACTGGTGCTCACTGAATCATATGAAAGATTCATTCATTGACAAAGATTCATTCATGCATGTGTATTTCTATTCTTGTGTCATGTAAAACCCATGGAGAGGGTTATGATTGTGGTTCATGATGACGGTGATAAAAATGAATCAAAAATTTAGCACAAGTACTGCATAAAAGACAGTCCATGTACATTTTTCTGCCATTTTCAGACCTTGAGAAGGAAGGAGAACTTTCTCAACCAGAGGTCAAGGATGAGGTGAAGGCCTGAGTAAACCTGTGAACCAGCTCCTCTAATCAGGAAAACATCTAACTCAGTAACATTTGATTCTTACACTTTAACCATTTCTTTCTGAAAAATCAATAAAAGCATCCTCAAAAGACTGTTGAATTCAAGTTTTCTGTATATTTGAGAACTCTACACCAGTTAAATGGCAATGATACTGAGGTAATTAGAGTACGCTACTGCTGAAGTGTTAACTTGTTAGTTGCACAAGGATCCCTCTAAAAAGGAGTAACTGCAAACATGAAAAGACAAAAGGAATTTCTGTTAGAAAACACTTTATTAGGAAATTTGTTTTTTTTCACATGATTTGTCATCCCGTAGGATAGAAAGTGATCGCCAAAACGCTTAAAACATTCACCAAGCAAGTCTATAAACCTACGACAATAAACTCATCATCAGACATTGTTTTTAATCTAAGCATGATGACATGCGGTTGGTCCTAGAAACAGTTGCTATGTTCTCATTGTTGCCAGGCAACAAACATGACAGCATCCAACACAAAAAATTATCTTGCTAAGGTAGGTTATTTCACCTTCAGCATATTTCCACCTTTATTGATACAACACCTGACCACTCAGAATACAATACTCAGTAAATATCCAGAAAAGCATTGAGAACCAGGTACAGTGTAATGCACTGCCTTGATACTACAGCACCACTGAGGCAATTCAAGGCATATAACGTCAGGCTAAAACATGGCATCTCCGGTGCTACTTGGCAATTCTGAACAGAAGATCTGATCTCTTCCTGACATGTTAGGCTAACTTGTGATGATGATGTGAAGGCAGCTCTCTTCCCCTCAGTAACAGCCACAGGTGGGCCTCCTTGCTAATGTGGGCCTCCTTGCTAAGGTGGGCCTCCTTGCTAAGGTGGGCCTCGTTGCTAAGGTGGGCCTCGTTGCTAAGGTGGGCCTCCTTGCTAAGGTGGGCCTCGTTGCTAAGGTGGGCCTCGTTGCTAAGATGGGCCTCCTTGCTAAGGTGGGCCTCCTTGCTAAGGTGGGCCTCGTTGCCACAGGTGGGCCTCCTTGCTAAGGTGGGCCTCCTTGCTAATGTGGGCCTCGTTGCTAAGGTGGGCCTCCTTGCTAAGGTGGGCCTCGTTGCTAAGGTGGGCCTCGTTGCTAAGGTGGGCCTCCTTGCTAAGGTGGGCCTCGTTGCTAAGGTGGGCCTCATTGCTAAGATGGGCCTCCTTGCTAAGGTGGGCCTCCTTGCTAAGGTGGGCCTCGTTGCCACAGGTGGGCCTCCTTGCTAAGGTGGGCCTCCTTGCTAATGTGGGCCTCGTTGCTAAGGTGGGCCTCGTTGCTAAGGTGGGCCTCCTTGCTAAGGTGGGCCTCGTTGCTAAGGTGGGCCTCGTTGCTAAGATGGGCCTCCTTGCTAAGGTGGGCCTCCTTGCTAAGGTGGGCCTCGTTGCCACAGGTGGGCCTCCTTGCTAAGGTGGGCCTCCTTGCTAATGTGGGCTTCCTTGCTAAGATGGGCCTTCTTGCTAAGGTGGGCCTCGTTGCCACAGGTGGGCCTCCTTGCTAAGGTTCTGCAGAGGGCACTGTGTATGGGACCTTTGCAAATCAACAGTTACTCCGCTATAAAAAGAAATTAACTAATCTAAGATAAATGTACTTCATAAAAGTGACATGGTACTCTGTCTGCTAATGTCCCTTTATATCCTTGAATAAATTATCCGAACCAGATTGTATCTCAGGCACTGTTGGAAATTTGAATGAAAAGTGCCCTCTATGCACTATGAAATGACGACTATTTTCAAGTGCAATCACATCACAAATACAATAATACAATCTTTGCAGTGCTGACAAAGAACTTAAGGAATAGTGATGATTAACTTGACAGATCCGGGGATCTGACAGATCCGGGGATCTCAGCTAGGATTGAGGCCTGCCTCACAGACATCTCCGCCTGGATGACCGAGCACCACCTCCAGCTGAACCTCGCCAAAACAGAACTTCTCATCATCCCGGCTAAACCCTCCATCTCCCACGATCTCTCAATCACCCTGGGATCTGCGACGGTGACCCCTTCATCCTCTGCCAGGAACCTTGGGGTTACCATGGACGACGAGCTCTCCCTCACGGCCCACATTGCTGCGGTCTCCCGGTCGTGTAGATTCACTCTCTACAACATCCGGAAGATCAGGAGATACCTGTCTGAGCACTCCACCCAGCTGCTAGTCCAAGCACTTGTCCTCTCCAAGTTGGACTATTGCAACTCGCTGCTCGCTGGTCTCCCAGCATGTGCAACCCGCCCTCTTCAGAGGATTCAGAACGCAGCGGCCCGCCTGGTCTACAATCTACCCAGACGCTCCCATGTTACCCCGCTCCTCATCTCTCTCCACTGGCTACCTATCATGGCCCGTATCAGATTCAAGACCCTGGTATTGACCTTCCGAGCAGTGAACGGGACTGCACCCGTCTACATCAAGTCTCTCCTGCAGCCCTACACCCCCACCCGTCACCTACGGTCTTCTTCAGACAACCGCCTGGTGGTCCCACCGCTCAAGACCGCCCGGTCCCAACACAAGCTCTTCTCCTGTCTGGCCCCCCAGTGGTGGAATCAACTCCCCACTTCCATCAGAGACACTGACTGTCTCTCCACCTTCAAGAAAAGGCTCAAGACGCACTTGTTCCGGGAGTACAACGGTACTTAGGAATGGTTCGCTTGACCCGATGTTAGTTTCCTCAAGGATCACAATGACTCTTGCTTAGAGACTTGTTGCTCTTGTGGTTAGTGGTAACTGACTTCAATTTTTGTACTCGCTGTGATATATTGTTTTATTATTGTTGCTTGCTTTTTTTCCACAGGTACACTTGCACTTATAGCAGTTCATGTTGTTTAATTGTAACTTGTTTAACTACATGCTCTTATGGTTCTTCCCTTTGGCACTTATTTTGGTTGTTCACAATGTGTGCTTCATGTTTTGGCTACTCGCAATGTTTTGTGGCTATCTCGTTGTTATGATCAGTGACCTATGCACTTTGTAAAGCTCTCTCTTGGAAGTCGCTTTGGATAAAAGCGTCTGCTAAATGAATAAATGTAAATGTAAATTAACTGATTTATGTGAGATCTCAAATCTCTATTACACTTGATCGCTATAAAACAATAAATACATAACATGGGCACTTTAAAATGTACACAAAAATACATCTTAAAGTCTACAAATGTTAAGTCAGTCTTAGAAAATGTCTGTCCACAAAACGTGTAAAGGCTAGGCTACATCAAGGCCAATTTCATAAAGTTTAAAAGCAATAAATAAATACAAAAATCCCCATTATGGAATCAAATAAAAACCAAGCTCTTCCATCTTTTCAGCAGTCCCCGGCCAATCATTGCTTATGCTGACCCCAACCAATCACTGCTTATGCTGAGCCCGACCAATCACAGCTTATGCTGACCCCGTGCAAAGTGGCAAGCAAAGTCATACTTGCTCCTGCATCTGTGACCACAGATGTTGCACTGGAAGGGGTTCTCGTAACCGTGGCAACCCATGTGAATGGTGTAGAGGATGTTGTCAGGGAAGTAGATGTCACAGTGCTGGCAGTGGTGCAGCATCTGGGGGTCCTGTTGCAGGGAGGTCAGGCCCGGGGCCGGGGTACTGGGCTGGCTGTTGGTGACGCTGGGGGTGCTGGTGCGTCCGCTGTGCTCGCTGCAGGGGCCCATCCCCGGGCTGCAGTTGCTGTGAGGAGTGGGCCTGGGCTCTGGGGTGATGGGGGAGGAGGAGTGAGCAGCACTGGCTGCCACGGAGGCGGCGGGAGCCGTGGCTGGGTGATGCTGCTGGATGAGGAAAGGCTTCTCGTCGACGCAGGACTCGGCCCCCGGGGACATGGGGGTTTGGGTCTTGGCCTGGTGGGTCTCTGAGGGCAGACTGGCCAGCTGGCCAGCCAGGGTGGACAGCTGGTTGAGGGGGTTTTCCATGATCAGGTCATGGTGGTGGGGGTCGTCCTTGGACCGGCTCTCCCCGCCCTCTCCTCCCTGGTCGTCGTAGGCCTCTTGGCGCAGGCGAGGCATCTCGTGGGAATAGTCGTTCATGTTCTCAGCCTTGTGCACAACCATGGAAGGGGGGCTGAAATTGATGAGGAGCCTGCGACCGTAGCCCAGGCCGGTCTTCTTCTGGAGCACGCTCAGCATCTTCTTGTGGGACAGCGAGCGGGCGCCCTTCATGGGCAGCAGCTTGTGGCGGCGGCGGCGGTGGTGGGACAGGTTGCTGCGGTCGCTGCAGCGGAAGGAACACAGCTCGCACTTGTAGGGCTTCTCCCCCGTGTGGGAGCGCATGTGGGCCTCCAGGTGGCGCTCATAGGCCGAGGCAAAGGGGCACAGGTGGCATCGGTGTGGTTTCTCTCCTACGGAAGGTGACATCACACATGACATCACAAACACGAAGAAGGAAACACATCATTAGAAATATTACAAGGGTCTCATTGCCGGAAGGCTCACCGGTGTGAATGCGGATGTGTTCGATGAGCCGGGCTGTGCCTCTGGTAGCGTAGTTACAGTACCGACATTTGAGTTTGCCATCGTAGGTCCGCTCAAAGCCGTCTACCAGTAGGCCTGAACCATCCTCCAGTGCCATGTCCACAGGTGGATGGTCCAGCCCATTCTGACTGCAGTCTGGACACACAGAATGAAAGAACACAAAGAATTGTTGGATACAAGATTAAATGCCTTTTCTGTTGATGGGTGATGAAAATGGACAGTGTTAACTGAACGGTGACAACTAGCTCTAGCAACATTATCCCCTCATTTCTTTTGACGGCTAAATGCATTGCTAGCTTGTTACCTGCTGGAAGATCGTCTGCTTCTTTGACACCACTGACAGATCCTGATATCATGTTTACATGTTGAGTTTGCTGGCTGAGATACTCCTGGAAATCCTTTACGAAGTCCAAAGTGTCTGGCTTTTCTTCACCCATTGGAATATAGTAATGACGGCTTCAGGTGGCCTTCCGTGCAATATTCCAACTGAAATAAATAAATACAATAGACTGCGTTAGCATGAAGTTACAAATGCTGGAATAATAAACCGCTTTAATTACAACATGATCCGATTGATTATAAAGTTGGAGCTAGTTACAGTATAGCCTACCATCTAACATTACAATATCCATTAAGTGTTAACTTACATTTACAGAACGTCAGCGAAAGGTTCTCTAAGTAACAAGCGTCAGCTACGTTTTAGACTGACATAGCTGGCATGCGACGCTAGTGATGGACAATATTGCGTGATGTCCGTGGCGTTGAAAGTCGTTGTGGTTAAGCAGCATTCCCCATCATCAGGTTGCTGTGGTTGCTAACGCGTCAGCCAGCTATCTACCCCTAAAGACATTTCGTCATTTGTAGCCCACAAAAACTGTGTTGACACCTTAAAAGTTCCTAATATTAATAACCAAGCTTTGACCGCAAAAAGTCATACCAAAATTCTATCGTACTGGCTATCTCTGTTTAGTCTTAAAAATGTGTAAGAGAAGCGCTTGTCTACCAGAATCACAACAATGAAGCTGTTCATGGGGTTAAAGTTCACTGAGTCCATCAGTGAAATCTGTCCCGCCTATGGTGCAATGGGAGCGCGAATAACAGTTCCTACAGGATACGTTATTGCTCATTAGTGTGATGTTGTAACTGGAAAAAGGGTTAAATTCAGTTTACAGTAATAGGTTGGCTAGCTAGCTAGATTAAAAATAATAATAATTAAAAAAAAAATACATTTACTTATCAGGCCTTCAATTAAAAAACTGTAGGCTAACTTCAATAACAACATGTTATACAACATGTTATATCCCGGTGTTGTATCAACCGATGCATGACTCTCTGGATTGGCACCTCCTCGCGGGAGCGCGCGCGAATCAAAGAGTGAAGGATTTCGTCTTGATATCGCAACCAAACGAAGGGGAGACAGAAGTCTCACATTATACTTTCTTTGTTATAGAATTCAAAAGAAGAATGTCGGTTATCTGTGTAAATATCAGATGCTATTTTCAACTCAAAAGTACTAAAAAGTATGTATCAACTAAGTATCAACATCAAAAGAAATGTTCTCACCATCAAATCCTTTTTTAAGATAGAAAATATTACTCTTATTGTTTAAGTCAATGAAATAAATTAAAAAAACAACATAATAATCCCACACCTACCATGGACTATTCTGATTTCAGACCTGTCCACCCTATATATACACATGTATTGGTATTAAATGTATGCTATTAAATGTACATAATGCTGGAGTAGAAGGGAAGAATGGGGGAGAGCATTTCAAGGCAGACATTGTTTTCCATTTGATGTAAGTGCAATGCACTCCCTGCTAACACTGACTAGGAAAGTGTCACATGCCTGAAACTTGCTGTGGTTACTCATACTAGTGCCCTCTGTGTACAGTAAGAATCATTTGATGCTGGGATATACAGAACAGATAATAGAGGGGGTGCATTTCACGACAGGCTTGTTGTATTCCTTCTTGCCATGAAATGCACCCCCCTCTATTGTCTGTTCTGTATATCCCAGCATCAAATGATTCTTACTGTACACAGAGGGCACTAGTATGAGTAACCACAGCAAGTTTCAGGCATGTGACACTTTCCTAGTCAAAGTTAGTAGGGGGTGCATTTCATGGCAAGAAGGAATACAACAAGGCTGTCGTGAAATGCACCCCCCTGTATGTGTGTTCTGTATATCCCAGCATCAAATGATTCCTACTATACACTGAGGTCACTAGTATGAGTAACCACAGTAAGTGTCAGGCATGTAACCCTTTCCTAGTCAGAGTTAGCAGGGGGTGCATTAAGCCTGTCGTGAAATGCACCCCCCTCTATTGTCTGTTCTGTATATCCCAGCATCAAATGATTCTTATTGTACACTGAGGGCACTAGTATGAGTAACCACAGTAAGTTTCAGGCAAGTGACACTTTCCTAGTCAGAGTTAGCAGGGGGTGCATTTCATGGCAAGAAGGAATACGACAAGCCTGTCGTGAAATGCACCCCCCTGTGTTGTCTGTTCTGTATATCCCAGCATCAAATTATTCTTACTATACACTGAGGGCATTAGTATGAGTAACCACAGTAAGTTTCAGGCAAGTGACACTTTCCTAGTCAAAGTTAGCAGTGGGTGCATTTCATGGCAAGAAGGAATACAACAAGCCTGTTGTAAAATGCACCCCACTCTATTGTCTGTTCTGTATATCCCAGCATCAAATGATTTGTACTGTACACTGAGGGCACTAGTATGAGTAACCACAGTAAGTTTCAGGCATGTGACACTTTCCTAGTTAGAGTTAGCAGGGGGTGCATTTCATGGCAAGAAGGAATACAACAAGCCTGTCGTGAAATGCACCCCTCTCTATTGTCTGTTCTGTATATCCCAGCATCAAATGATTCTTACTATACACTGAGGGCACTAGTATGAGTAACCACAGTAAGTTTCAGGCAAGTGACACTTTCCTAGTCAAAGTTAGCAGGGGGTGCATTTCATGGCAAGAAGGAATACGACAAGCCTGTCGTGAAATGCACCCCCCTGTGTTGTCTGTTCTGTATATTCCAGCATCAAATGATTCTTACTGTACACTGAGGGCACTAGTATCAGTAACCACAATAAGTTTCAGGCAAGTGACACTTTCCTAGTCAGAGTTAGCAGGGGGTGCATTTCATGGCAAGAAGGAATACAACAAGCCTGTCGTGAAATGCACCCCCCTGTATTGTCTGTTCTGTATATCCCAGCATCAAATGATTCTTACTGTACACAGAGGGCACTAGTATGAGTAACCACAGCAAGTTTCAGGCATGTGACACTTTCCTAGTCAATGTTAGCAGGGAGTGCATTGCACTTTCATCAAATGGAAAACAAGGCTTGCCATGAAATGCTCTCCCCCCCCTCTAGTTTCTTCCCTTCTACCCTTCCCCCACCCTACGCGCAGGCTAACTGCATTAAAATTGCATGCCTTTGAACCTATACATTAGTATGAAGAGCCATGTGAAATACTTTGAACCTGCTACACAAAATACATTTCCTTTGGTAATCATAGGGTATATTTCCTCAGAATGCAATGTCGTGGAGCAAGAATGTGGTTTCGCGTTCGTTAATATACGGTTTGAATGACGAATTTTAAGGATTTTGTGTTGAAAATAGCATCTGATATTTACACAGATAACCGACATTCTTCTCTTGAATTCTTTAACAAAGAAAGTAGAATGTGAGACTTCTGTCTCCCCTTCGTTTGGTTGCGATATCAAGACGAAATCCTTCACTCTTTGATTCGCGCGCGCTCCCGCGAGGGGGTGCCAATCCAGAGAGTCATGCATCGGGTGATACAACACCGGCATGGCATTAGACAATTAGAAAACGCCAAACAAAAATTCAATCCCGCAATTACACGAAGATTCTTATTTGAGCTGACGCATTCCGTTAAATAGCCATTGACTCATGCATGTTTCATCACAATCAATAATTGAACAGTTAATAAGTTTACAGAAGATCACATTGCCTCTGTTGTGTCAAAGTTCAAGCAAGAGCATTGAAGACAGAGTGATAAATGACTAGTTTGCGCAAAGCCATCGTATCCATTTTCAAAGGTAGGCCTACGTATTTCTTGGGAAGCAACCAGAAAATTACAACAAGTAATAGACACCGCCTGACCTTGCAACGTGAGCAATTTGACAGAAAGGCTTGAGTTGACTTAATAGCTATGTTTGGATTAAAACATTTAGTTGCACGCCATAGGTTACGTACATGCTGCAATCATTCTAGACATTAATTTGACAAGAAAACGATAATTAGCTACAATAGAGACAGTTCCGATATTTGGCACTGGGTGGCATACTTGTCCTGGTGTTGAAACACGTTTGCCCCCGTCCGTTCGCTTTTGACGTTGATCCACTGAGCACCCAAATTTAAACAAAAATACTCTAATCATTGATCATTCCACATTGACGTTAACGTTTGATGAACAACAGTTAAACAAGTCTCAGATATGTAGTGTTTGAGTTGGATGGCACAGACAAAACAAGCCTCATTGGATTAGGTAGGCTACTATCTGGAAGACATAATAGCCGACCTGACTGTCTGAAACGACAACCGCGAGAGCAGTCAATTACTTCACCTCCTAATGGCCTGTCGACACTAATGTTATTTTATTGCAATTTAATTATGCTCAGGTTTCCAATGGGGGCAGATCCTTTTAAATAATTTACTCACACTGACAATAATTTGTCCGTTGAAAAAGATGAATGACAGTTTTTGTTTTTGTGGTTTACTCAACTGCAAATTTCATCAAACCTGTTCCCTCTGCTCCATGTATCCAATCTTTCAAAACCCAGTGTAGTCTAAGTAAATAAGTAGCCTGTGTTATGTTTATTGTTTACACCAGATATCTGTTAATAAACACAAACAAGTAAAATCAAGGCCTAGTCAGCGAGGCGACACATTTTCTAGGCCCGAATCCGCAATGCTGGAGTTTCCAAGCCAACATCCTGCTCATTTAGCATGAATAATATACCCACTGCAGGATATATTGGTCACTGTGGTAAAAGGGCAGTGTGTATTAATGAGGCTGTAGAGGAGGTAACTGATTCAACCAAAGTTGACATTTAGACGGGAACATCTGGGAATTGAATGATAATGGCCTTGTGTTTATTGTTTTCTGATGATCTGAATGTTGTGGGGGAACATAAGTCGGGGCGGCATTGCATGACTCCAAGGCATCTAACACATAATCATCATTCTACAAATAGATTGAAAATATATGTTTAGGTCTGCTTTAATAATGGCTTGAGGCTAAATGTGTATTTTAAAAAGATTCCATGTGTAAGTACTTAATACAATTTATTCAACATGTTAAATGTATGGTTCTATCTAAAGTATTTTGAACGGTGTACCTTTTAATTTTCACTTCCGTAGTGTATGTTTCTGAAAGGAGTTGGGCTGATAGAAAACCACCTGCTTTAGAGGAGATTACAGTGTTATCCACTTGCCTTAATTCACAATTAAGTGCCCTAAATGAAAATGGTTCCCTTTCCTCTAAACTGCTTGATTTATGAGCTGTTTGTGGTTTTACAGGACATAAGACAATCCATTTCCTTGCTCCTGAAAGAAATTGGGTTTTAATTTAGAGAAGGCCTTAAGCCATTTCTAAAGACTCCAGTCATATTATGGTGTTGTGTTAAAGCTGCATGCATGTCAGCCTCCGAGAAAAGGCTTTTGATTTCCCTGAGAGTGCAGCCATAGTAACGGTAGCCAGAGCGGCCTCTGTGGCAACAAGGTGAAGGGGGACTTTGACTGGATTTATTCTTCTTGTTCTGAGACCATTCCTTTTCTTGAGATCCTCCCCGCTCCACGTGGTTCATTTGAAAAAGAGCAGAGAGGTGGGGAGGAGAATAATAGAGGTATATATTAGGCTTTCTTTCCCCGCACCACTTAATTTCCTTGCAGGCGAGCCTCGCGCCGCTGTAATGAATGTAATTGCCGCCTTTGATGAGAATGCTATTATCTGGATCACACTTTACATGGGCAAACAAGACTAGCCATCCCGACAACCCCGTCTCCTATTTAACTCAGCAATGAGACCCCCCAATTATGCAGGGAACAAGTGGCTTCTCATAAAGACACTGTGTGGCTCTCGATTGGTGAGGTTTGGAGCCGTCTACGTTTTCACAAAGGACAGATTAGATGTGATATAGGCACACCAAAACCTCATCTCCTTGATTAATTTCCGGCAAACCAAAGAGAACCGTCTCTCATGAATTCAGTCTGGCCTCCAAAGACAAACTCTTATCTTTTGATAAATAGACCAGTTTGGGGGACAGTCATTTTATTGACCTAAGGTTGACCAAAACTACCCATGCTTTGGAAAGGAAAACAAATAGTTTAGAGAAATGTTAAACTTCAGAGACTGTGAAGCTACTGTGCAAATTCAGAAGGCGCATTTTCCCCCCATCCAGACTATATCTCTAAACATGTTTGTTTACAAACACCAGGCTGTCACAAACACTCAGTCTCTCATAAACACACACGCACACACACACACACGCACACACACACACACACACACACACACACACACACACACACACACACACACACACACACACACACACACACACACACACACACACGCACACACACACACACTACGTTAAATTTAATAATAGTAGGGAACAGCGATGATGTGACTTTATGACGCGATGCACAATAAAGCTGCTGTCACCTTAGGAAGTAGGAGTGTCCCTGTGACTACCATATTACCGTATTAAAGCACATTTAGAAGAATTCACACCTTTTACACGCCGTGACAGCCTGGGTTTCCTCTATCACATTTTCCGCAGGGCTGAAATATTGAAAACAATGAAATACCCTGTCAGTATAGTGACAAACGATACAATTACTCTTGAATGACTGTCAATTTTTAAAGGTATTCAAACCCATCTCTTCTTCATAGGAGAATGATTATACCTTTGAGCAAGCAGTTCTTCAATGATAGATTGGTAATCAATTCATTTGAATACCATACTTTGGTGAACAGCCCTCAAGGGAACTGTACTGGTCACTTCTAGTCACTGGCATATATATCCTATTGCCCATACTGCTGTTGGTCATGATGGATGCCTGACCACCTGACTCCTAAAGGTTTATACCTCCAGAAGCAGGTTGCCATCCAGACTAGGTCCAGAAAGAATTGGCCAATATTTTTGACTGAAGTGGCATTTGAGTAGTATTTATTTGAGAGCCTGACTACCAAAACCACGGGCCACAAATAAAGAAGATGGTATAATAGGTTTTGACTGGCTGGCTCGCTAGCAACTTGAAATGAAGTGTCCAGTTGTGAGTTATCGTTGCCAAACGTCATTTGTACAGCCTGAAAAGTGGGGGCATTTTTCTAGCTTGTCACTCTGTGGCTATAGCTCATTGTCCTGAATGATGCCTCTGAACGCACAGTTGCCCTAATACGAGCATTTCACTCGGTCCACGAGAAGACCCATAATGGATGAGCCTGTCCATAGCAGGATAATATAGTGTGTTCACTGGCACTTCCTTAAGCGCCAGTGATCTGCTTGTCACATGTGAAGCAGAACCTCTCCACATGTGAAGCAGAACCTCTCCACATGTCCACCACACGGCTCAGACAAAAGAAGACTTGTCTACTTTTTCAGGGTTGATTTCACAAACCCTGCACACGTAGGCATGTCTGTGACAGGGATATTCTTTAGCATTCAACAGTTGAAAAGAAAACCTGACAAATACAACAAATAAGAAGTTGACTTTTCGGTTATTATAGGTTATACAGAGAGATCTAGGTTTCATTTGTATTTATCGCTTATTTTTAAGTGATAAATAATCACCTGAGTAGAACTTAATTGAACCTCAGATCCAATCATGCTTGCTTAGTGCTATAATGTACATAGGCCCATACAATGCATTTTTTTCCTTCTTACATTCCACAAAAGTTACATCCTATATATGTGCACTTTAAATTACATGCTTTAGATAACTAAATGGATCTATTGGAGCAGTCATTGAGTCGGAATAAAGAGTGGTCTAAATCGGACAGAGTTCCTAATGTGAGGGAAGTTTTAGATTAATGAGGGCTGTGCCCTTTGAGAGTATTGATCAAACCCAATCTGTCCAGGAACGATTTCCCATGTTCCCCTGCTGCTCTGTGTCCTATCCTAACCAATGACTCATGGCGCTAGCCAAGGTCCTTCCCCCTGTAGCTATGTTGTGTTTGAGATCAGAAATACAGTATGTCAGTCCAATTTGTACCACAGTACCTTTTGTATGTTTTAAATATCTCATTTTCTTCCAACATTATTACCTTACAAACCCTCCCTGTTCTGGCTGTGGTCTAAGCACTATCTCCATGCCAAACCCTGAACCAAGGCCCCAACCCAGGCCCACTGACCTGTTCCAGGGCCCCTGGCAAACCCAGGGCTACTGACCTTTTCCAGGGCCCCATGTCAACCCAGGCCCACTGACCTGTTCCAGAGCCCCAGACCAAGGCCTGGTCCAAGCCTTCATTTGAGGCTCCGACCCACTCCAGACTCCATCCCCAGCCGCTGTCCTGGCTCCTGCAGGCATCGTTAGTTAGGACGAGAGCAGCACAGACCATAATAGGGGGGTCGGCTGACCCATGACCCTTCATCGATCCCGTGGCTGTGTCCAGCTGGGCCTCCCCAAACCCAGCCAGCTGGAGAGGTGGTTAAGAAGTATCAGCCCGCGATGCGCTCCCCTCTGCGCTCATTAATTACATAATTTACCTGTGACAGTGACAAACCTGCCGCGCCACACCGCAGTTTATTAGGGTCACTTTATAAAACACAGGGCAAACACTGGAAAGAGTTTGTGTGTGTATTTGTGTGTCTGTGTGTATGTGCGTGAGTGTACGAGCGGGTGGGGGTATACAGTAAGCTTGCGATTATAAGGATGGATGTGTCATTCTGCTGAAGAGTGTGTCACCTGCTTTATCTGGCTATACCATTAACTTTAAGTAAGGCAGTTTTGATGGATTCAATTTGAGCTGCGTGACAAAATTGCCTTTTTAACTGTTGGAAAAGTCGATAGAAATGGTTTAAAATCATTCAATGACACTCATAAACACCATACGATGACAAAGGGAATGGCATGTTTTATGACTAAAATATAAATCCAGGGGTATAACTTCCTCTGCTATCTTAGCATGTTTCTTACTGTGTCTATTCCAAACTATTATATTTGTCATGGTAACATAACACCCTTCTCTGTTTGCTTGTCACTGTGTTAAACCTTATGGTATCCGCATATATTTTTTATTCCTTGACCCAACCCACATCTACCATGTTTCTGCCCTCTAGAAAGCACCCTCTTAAATGTTCCTCCACTGATTCTAAAAGCTTTCCCTTTTACCCTGTCTCATATTTTCCACCTTGTGAAGCTCTTCATGTTCATCTACCTCTTATAATCCATGTCCTTCTAACCATGCAATGGCCCCCTTCTTTCCATTCTCTCTTCCCTCACATGGCATCCCCATAATCTATCTGTCTCCATGGCTTGGCCCTCTACACCAGCATTTCAGCCCGGGCGCAATCGAGAGTTGCGACCTACACACGTAAAGAACTGGCTCTAAGACGTTTGAAATGGACCAAATCTGCTGTAGGTTGCACTGGGGGGAAATAAGCAGCAAATGTAAGTAAGCATGAAATAGTTTTTCATAAATAATCCAAATGACAACAGGCTTTCTAATGGTGTCGAGGGGCTGTAAAAGAATATGTAGCCAATTCCGTCCCTATTAAAGTGAAATGGAAAGCCAAATATATAACAGTGCTGATGGAAAAGTTGCATTCCAGAGGCTGAGAAATGAATTCCTGGGAGGGTGCAGGGAGATTGAGGACACAGGAGGGAGTCGGTGGTGGTTGTTGGTGTGATGGTGCTGTGGAGAAATGGGGGAGTTCCACAGTCAAGGCCTTTTCAAGGGGGAAAATAAATGCCCCCCACACGAAAATCAATTGGTCAATAATTGTTCCCATTTTCCTGTGTATGTGCAGGTAAGCAACCCTCATCTTTTATCGTGCTATGTTGATTTGATTTGCACTTATGTTTTTACAAATAATCAATGCTCCATTTTGACTGGTTAATAGAGAAGCCTATAATAGCATACCTACTTTAGACAGGAGAAAAATTACGAAGAAAGAGGCACACAATTGACAGAAAAGGAACAAGTACTGGTATGTATGACTTCAGCAGAGCTGTGCGTGTGTGTGTGCTTGTGTGTGTGTGCCTGTGTGTGTGTGCACCTGTGTGTGTGTGCACCTGTGTGTGTGCACCTGTGTGTGTGTGTGCACCTGTGTGTGCGCGCCTGTGTGTGTGTATGTGTGCCTGTGTGTGCGCGCCTGTGTGTCTCTGCTCAAGTTTCCTGTCATTAGGCAGTCCCGACAGCTGCTGGAAGAGGCAGAGGACACATGCTAATCAGGTGCCAGCGATAGCACTCTTTACCACACTCTTTAGAGCGACAGGAGAACGAGAAGGAGAGCACACAAACACCAATTACTGTCTTTCACAAGGAGGGGGCAATCATGCGTGGTGTGCTGGGTGATCTTGTACTTCTTGTACTGCAGTTGTATCCACGGTGATGACATGAGTGTCTGTGTCAGGTAAACACAATTGTGTGTCAACTTCATTTCCTGCCACTATAGAAAGAAAAGAAAAAAGGGTAAAGCTTGTTCCGGAATATTTGTCCGTCGCCAGAGGCATATATTTATGCTGAGTTTTTCTGGCTGAGTGTCTACAGGTTTTATTGCTCTGACATAGACAGGCACTGTGGTGCTGATTGGTTGATTCACCAATAGTGGGGCAGTTTCATTGGTTGACTGATTGATATATATAGATAATCAGTAACTGTCCCTTCCTAAGTCATGAGGTGATTCTCCTTCTGTTTCCTTCGCTGACCAAGTTTAGATGAAATTGACCCCAACCATCTATTTAGTTCTTGCCGAGGAGAAGATCTTGTTTCTTTTTAATGATATGTATGGCAGTCACATGTTCGCTGCGGGCCACTGGTTCTGTAAGGGCTCAGCCCGTTGATAGTGAAGTGACCTGAGACACTGCTCTAGTGAGTGGACTCATCCACTCCAGTCTCAGCCCCACAATGGGCTTGCTACCTCTGATCGTCCGAATCTAAGATAACACTTTCTCATCCCTCTCAGGATCACATCCTTGATACCAACGTCTCCTTAATTATGTAGAGCCACAGGGAGATAATCTCTCGCAGCATCTAGCCTAGAGAACATGGTGACATTGAGTCAGTGGTTCAGTGGCTCTCCGTTTCAAAGCCTGTCTGGGCAGACCTGGGCCTGTACAGCGCCACTGGACTTCTATCTCAGTGTCGTGGTCGCTCCTTCTGATAGGGGATTACAGATTTGTTTAGCTGCATATGTATAAACTGGTTACAGGGACTCGAACATAACTTCCCAAGACCTCTTTGGTGGTCTTATAGCTGTTTTTCAGATCAATTCATTAAATAGTCATTGGTCTGACTAAAGAGGGCTGGAAAGGGGGTATTTTTATTCGTTTTTTTCCAACACACTCGGTTGAATAGGTCGCCTGGGTCACATTTAGATATTGTTAAGGGGCTTTGAATAGCTCCCCGAGATTTTCCAAATGACCGCGATAATCAGGTCATTAAAATGAAACCATTCTACACATCTGACACACTGTGGCCTCATCTGAATAGGCCTACTCGTTTTCTCAGCAATAGAGAAAGACAAAGTTGGTTGGCTATATAACTTTGTTACTCTTTTCTCTACATTCAAAACTAAATATAAGGAGTAAGACAGCAATATGAGGGTAAAAGGTTCTGTCAAAAGTGTCAGTACCCGTGTGGAAGTACCCGATTTTTTAATTCATCCCCTGAGACCGGATAAGTCTATCAATCTGTTAAATTGGAAAGCCATTAGGTGCCCTGGTTTATGCGTTTCAAGCTGTTAACTAGAAGCTGATTGATTGTTGTTCCTTTGATGGGATATGCTGATCTAATCTCACTGTGCTCGAGTTTGCAATAAATTACACAATTCATTTCCCCATTTAGAGGGAGAAAATCACAGCTCCAGGCATGCCTGAGCTCCGCAGGCAAAAGAGCAGGGGACCTATTTTATAGTGCCATTTAGCTAGCAAGCTTTCAGCAATCGCAGCCTTCTCCTCACCCCCCCCCCCCTCCAAAAAATCGAAGCATAATCAAGGTGTATGTTTAGAAAATTTATTGTTATAATTTTCTCCCATAATCTCTTTCAGTTTCCAGCCACCGCCACGGCATAGATCATCATCTAAAAAGAGAAAATGGATAGCAGTTTAAAATTTATCGGTCTTTGATTCTCAATTATACGTGTTTATGACTTCATCTGTCTTCAGTGACTTCAACCTTTTCCATTATGGTGGAATATTATTTGTACGGAATCCATTAAAGTCACAAGGTAGGACTCTAATGGTGGGGCTGCAGCGATTTGCAGAGGGAAAAGTTTTTGAAAGGTTGGCTTTAGGAAAAGCGCAGCTGTTATGACACTAGAAATTGCTTTATTGATGGTCTGCTCTGCTGCCTGTGCATTTGGCCATTTGTTACCCGGCCCATATCTATATCTCAGACTGACACTGATGAGAACCTTTCTGTCGCCCGCACCAGATTACCCAGTTGTAATGACATGTCGAGTCAGGTTGGGTGCAGGCGGGTAAAATGCCCAGGCTCAGTGTCGAATCGGTCCAGTTTCTCCAAAGCAGGAAGTTGATATGGAAACTGGAAGCCTGTAGGGTTCTGTCTAGGTTGGTCGTAATGGTGAATTAGGGCTACATCGCTCTGACAGTGTCCATCAAAACCCCATAGCGGCCATCATCTCTACCGAGAAACGATAATGGGAAAGACGGACTTATAAAGGTACAGAAGTATAGATATAAAATGTGAGATGTATAAAGAGAGAAATGCCCATCTCAAATGCCCACATCTTCGTATTCCCTGCGGTGGAAGCTCAGACGCTGACTTACAGTAATAGGTGCTCAGGCGGGTGTGGTTTGAATGACATTAATCCACATTCTCTTCTCTCAAAGTAGGTTTATTTCAAATCAACCGGAGACGCACGCAAACAGCCCTATAGCCTTGACTGTTCGTTTTCACATTTGTTACCATCGTGTTGTGTTATTCGCAGACACAGCCTCGGCCTATGCATTTTCCTGCTCAAACAGGAAGTGCCGAGTTTTGCCACTCGGGAGCCAACATCATCTCCCAACCTTCTGAATGACATTGAGACCCTTAATCCGCCTATTGGCTGTGTCTTGACGCAGGAGGGCAAATAAAAGTGGCAGACACCTTCTTCTAACTGGGTTGTAACTCAGGCCTCGCCCGACCACTCACCAATCAATACCGGCACAATCCCAATTAAGGCTTCTCGGGTCATCAAAGGGCCACCTATTCTTTTACAAGTTAAATGCAAGACTTAAATGCAGCCAATCGCAGTGACCTTCGGTTGTTTAATGGTTCGTTCAAACGGAAATTACCATTAAAACGTGGAAAGAGTTCAGACTGGTCAGGTTCCACCGGACTCATGCATTACTGTAGGCCTATACGATGGTCAATCGTTAAATGTTCTTCACAAGAAACATTTATAATTTCCTCAAAAACATAGCCTGCATGCTTTAGACATTTCAGGTCGGTCTAATACCTGGCACTAAGGCCTTTGTTTTATAGGTGTGGTTATTATAACTGTTCAGTAACTAAAGCTCTTAACAGGGCTCACATATTTTGGAGATATTTTTTACCTGTCCCTTTTTTCAAGTTTGTTTTTCTCTCTGTGCTTTCACCATTAAATCTATGTCCTTTATCACAATCTTGACCCGCAAAAAGGAATTCTCACAAGATATCAAAACAAAAATCTATATTTAATATGGGAGCAATTACAAATCAGAGTTGCCTGCACAGGGCTGTTGTCACCAAGCCTCGTGTTTTTCATCATATAGGTCATTAGACGATGATGGATGTAAACCTATAAAGTATCTAAACTGGACCTTTTAACAAACCATGAGCAATACTATCATTTCTCTAATAGAACCTGCTGACCGTGTCATTCCCCACTGCCATTTGTCATTTTCCTCGTGAAATAATCAATATCTAGGCGCTTTGAAATAAATAATATAAAAGTACGGGTAGCCTACAGGAGGGAAATAGACTTAGTGTACACGAAGAAACCTGTATTAATATTGCCTCGCAGTTTATGCATGGGACTGCTGTAACATGTCTTTATAATCAAGGCTATATTTATCAATTGTATATGTTTTTAAGATACTGATATTGCCTACCCATATTTTCAATAATAGTATTTGATATAAGGGATATTCTGTCCCAGCTGACTATTATGTCCAAGCATGTAAAATGTTTTATGGATGTATGGCCTACTTTTAGTCCAGTGGAATACAGTGAATGTGGAGACTAGGGTTCATTGACTTGCCAACAGGCACATGTTTACAACGTCATGCATGGATAATAATGCCTGCGATAATAAACAAGAAACTAAATACGGTAATTACGTCACAGGATATGAGCACTTGAGCACAGGTCTAAATGAACATGTTAATTACTTCAAGTAGCTTTAGCATATTTGAGGCCTCGTGAGACCATAAGCACATGGAAAAACTCCATGCCACTCTATACAGCTACCTTTAGCCTGTAATTTATACCGTCCACAGACATGTTGACGGTAACCTGTGTTCCTCTAAGTAAAAAATAAGATTGTCATCTCGTCTAATGGCATGTAAATGGAATGATGACGATGAAGAAAACAAATGTAAAATTACTAATGAATTGAATGTTAATCTGGGGGAAATCTAAACATTTTATTTCAGCAGCATTCAATTCCTGCAAGAAAGCAGTTCAGACACTTGCAATTAGCTTTCATCACCCACAGAGGACGCTGTCTCCTCGTTATTCATCGAGCATTGGACACGAACTAACAAATCAATTAATATCAATGAATGAATATACAAACTGCATTTACAATGGCTTCAATCGGAGGAATGAATTAACAAAATCGATTAGGACAAAATGAATGAGTATGCAACCCAGGAACATTTTAAAAGTGGCATGCTCTGAAAATCAATGAAATATGATTATAATTGGTCATTGATGACACATTTTAATTACAGTAGTAAATTAGTTCTTTGGGCAATGATTAAACATTTTTGTGGCTGGATTAAAACAAGATTTTACAATTTTCAAGTTTTGCAGGTGAAAACCATGTTGACACATGGGGAACTCACTGTTCTGTCTCACTGGGACACTGGACCTCATTATAGTAAAATATGTGATTGTGTTTAAATTCCAATGAAAGGAAATAATTTATGAGTACGTCTACTTTGGAACTGATAGGCCTATCCTCTCCATGTCCTTGAATTCAAAATAAGCGTATTTTTGCTAGATATACTAAATCGGTGTTTCCTCGTTGTTGCAAACCATAGTTCTGTTCAACCCCCGATATCCGACCCTCCATGTTAATTCATGGTCAGAACTAAACCAACATGCATAGCAACATGAAAGCAATATTGGCCATCGTGGAAAAAAAATGGGTAACACGCATTTTATATTGTCTCTACAATGTAGAGTAGCGTAAGTTGTAAAGTTATATTCGGCACATTGGCACAGTCTATGAGGGAAGTTTATTTAAGGTAAGATAAAGAAAGTAGCCTATACTCGGCTATTCCTACTCTATTAAGCAACAATTTAGTTGACTATTTTTAACTTTTATTAATAAAAAATATATTTAAAAAATCTAAACAATAACAACCAAGAGAACTATATTTGACTGATAATTGACATTTTACCATTGAAAGTTGTTTTAATAGCCTAATAAAAATGTGTTGTTTATGAAATAATAAACTGCAGCTTATTGACCTAATTCAAGACTATAGCTGCTTTATGGGAGTCGTTTACCCATTGTGGCACTATAGACGCTTATCCCAAACCTTTCCTTTTGTGCTAACAACCCTGTCCTCATTTGCTACCTAATTGGACTATATAAGACCAATAACACGCGAGCATTTACTGCCTACAGCCAAAGCGCAAAGTGTAGAGAGGTTGGACTTCGTTGTTATCCTGCACTCTCTCTATCCCCCTCTCTCTTTCGCCTGTTACTCTCTCTCCGCTTCCGATCTCTTCCTTAATCCCATTTGCCATTGTACGTGCCCAATCGCCGTATACTTTCCGCATTTAACTTGGATGACATTTTTATTTCATCATTAGCATCCGGCGCCAGACTGACGCTGTGGACATGGTTGCGTTTTGACCAAGGAACACACAAGACTGGGATGCAATATTTATATAAGCTATATGCGATTTACTTTCTGAGTAAGCTATTTATTTGACCAAGGTGTATTTATTTTTTGACGTTCTCGTCAGCCACCTATCCACGGAGACATTGCGCATTAAATATCTGAGAGAAGTGGAAATTAACAGACGTCAAAGCCAAACCATCGACTGTTTGTGAGCAAGCTTTGTTGTTGGCGAGTTGAGACTGAATATTTACTTCTTTGCATTCGGATCGCAAATATCCCACAGCCATGCCCGAGACGGCACCAGAGACGTGCGCTACAGCTAAAGACTCCCCTTTCTTCATCAAAAACTTGCTGAACTGTGATAGCAAACCGTCTAAACCCAAGCCCATTTTTGCCTCGACAAAAACGGCATTGGAAGGAGGCTTTTCCTTCTCCCATGTCGGGGAATTGAACTTTCCTCGCTTTGAGTTACCTACACAGAGGTTTGCACTACCGGCACACTACCTTGAGCGAGCTTCAGCTTGGTGGTATCCATACACGCTGAGTGCGTCCAACCATCTACACAGGACTGAAGGTAAGGTCATACACACATGTAACTAGTGGAAGTTTAATTAATTCGATTCAAGTAGGTGAAACATGTACCATATTGATTTTGTGGAAATGAAGTTGATTACGCTACAGGTTTATGGTGTGGGTCTGCTTTGATCACCAGTTTTCATAAAATGAAGTTATCTTGAGATGTATCCGTGTGAATGCTCCACAGTAGACAAGCCTGTGCTTTTTTTTAAATTTTATTTTAATATTTTTACCATGAAAGTAGCCTTAGAACTGTCCATGCCATCAAGGAAAATGTAGTCCATTGTTGTTTATAATTTAGATCCATTATTAACAGGGGCAACATATATAGCCACGTTTATAACATGTTTTTCCTGTTCCTTTTAGTTGCAGCTAAAGCAAGTGCGAGAGACTCCTCTCCAACCTCCGGCACAGACCGCGACTCACCAGACCTGGTGCTCAAATCCGACCCAGACGCTAAAGATGACGATGACAACAAAAGCGGCGATGAGATCGTTCTCGAGGAGAGTGATTCAGAGGAAACAAAGAGGGAAAGTGGGGTAGATGACTGGAAGAAAAACGAGGACGGCGCGGACAAGAAACCTTGTCGAAAGAAGAAAACACGCACTGTCTTCTCCAGGAGTCAGGTGTTCCAGCTGGAGTCCACCTTTGACATGAAACGCTACTTGAGCAGCTCCGAGAGGGCCGGCCTGGCTGCTTCTTTACACCTGACAGAGACCCAAGTTAAAATTTGGTTTCAGAACAGGAGAAATAAATGGAAGAGGCAACTGGCAGCTGAACTGGAAGCTGCCAACCTGAGCCACGCTGCAGCACAGAGGATAGTGCGAGTGCCCATCCTCTACCACGAGAGCTCGGCCTCGGATACTGGAAGCGCGGCGTCCAACGTGCCTGTGAGCCAGCCGCTCCTCACATTCCCTCACCCCGTCTATTACTCCCACCCCATCGTCACCTCCGTGCCGCTTCTCAGACCAGTCTGAGAAAATACCTCAGTTAAAAAACTAAACAAACAACAACAACAAAAACTTTACAAAAATCAGTCACTAAAATAGCCTACACAAGACATATTTTTGTAACAAAAAATACGACGAAGAGACTTTCTTGGAAGGGGTGAATTTCTGATAAATTCCAAAGTTCAACGTTTAACGTACACGCCATATTAGTAATAATATTATTATTGTTATGTGACCCTTCAGTTATCAGTGTAAATATAGCCGTGGTTTTTATTTTCTCAGATTCAGGATAAAACATGCAAAATACCAAATTTATTAAAGTGCAGCATAATTTACAACAACGGGAGCAGATTTGTAGGCTATTTTTATGTGAACAATGATATTTTGATGTGCAATACTGTAAACAATGTACAGTGAATTAACAGTTGGCATAGGCCTATGTCCTACCCTTCTCCTTTTTGGCTGTTTTGGAACATTGACAAGGCCACTTGGGCAAACTATCGAACTGGTTTAAGGATTCAATTTCATGAAGCGCGTTTACAGGGGACAATCGAACACACTATTTATGTACAATATAAATTCTGCTTTATGTTTATTGTAGGCCTACTAATTCCCATTTGGCCTATATTTTGTCGACAATTTGACTTGTTAGCACTCTACCTTTATCTGAAATATCACGTTGTGTTTGAATCAATTACGTGGTGTACAAATGTAAATGAATATATTTAATCGAGTTTAGGAAAAGAGCAATCCATTTGTGCTCTTCCTATGTACAGTAAAAAAGAAAACCTTTTTGATATTGTATTGCTGAAATCTGATGTGAAATAAATGGAGATTATTTCATACCTTCTAGGGTACATCTTACTTCACATTCTCAAAAGCCACAGGTTCTTTGAGGCTATTATTTTTGCAGGTGGCGTTACTCCCAACGCCTCCATTTTATCTGGCTACTTAAATATTCATTCATAATACACATTTGTATGTGATTTCCGTTATCTGAACAATATTGCTTTACATTCGCATGACATTTTTATTCAATCACCGCAATATAGGCCTATAATTCCGATGTTTCCAAACCAGGGGAAAATTTACCGTTGACTGAACTATCGTGACCAGATATCAAGCAGTAGTCTTCCCGCTATGCTACCTGTCTCTCTTTGATTGTCTTCTCAGACTTCAGTCATTTTTATCAAGCTTGCTTCTTTAGTCCAGATTGGGCTACAGTTTACATTGACATCATATGTTTAACATTTAGCCTACATAATTTTAAGCATTTAAAAAGTGACTTTCCACGATGTTTTAAGCTTAAATGTGTTTTGTATTTTAGAATATGCAGGCTAGTAGCCTATGTCATCTGTATTCTGCAAGTTATCCAAATGTAGGTACTCAAACGAAAACACAAATACATTCATTTTGATATTAAACTCCTGATGTATGGGAAGAACTTCAGCAGGTGTGTCATCGTAATCAACCGTCTGTTATACACTTTAAAACGTGGTTTTACATAAAAAATGGCTGGGTCAATTAGATGCGTAATTGCCACCATCTTGCCAAAATTATAGGTAATGTATTCAAAGGAGGAAATTGCTGTTGAGTATGACAGCCACTTAACCATTTGTGTGTGCGCGTGCAAGTTATAGTGCTCGCACGTGTGTTAGAGCACGCATGTGGGTGCGTTCAAGCATAGTTTACATAGTACCTTGCAGTGTTTTTATTTATGTTTTCGGTGCATCTGACCGGTCACATAGTTAATGCACCATGCCGATTTTTCTTCAGTTGTCGGAACTAACCTAAATACTCAACTCCGCTTAGAAGAACTATGCCTATCAACTCTGTGCTATTGCATATACCACAGTCAGGTTTTAAGGAGTAGGCCCACGCACGTGGAAGTAGCCTTCAGGTAAAATACATAATATAGCCTACTTACATTCTTTCAATACTAATGCACATAATGTTCCTGTTAAAATAGAAATGTTCATTGTCTTGAAAAAAGTTATGTATTTTTTACGCATGCACTGGCAACGCATTGGCAAAACGGCCACAGTGTTTTACGACGACACTTTAGCCAGCCTATACAATGTCAGGTATAAGCCTATAAGCTCACCTTTAGACATAGCCTTGCTGAGTCTATTTACATTTTATAACAATATAGCAAAGCACTCTCGCGTAAATCGTTGTAACCAGTTAAACTGCAAAAATAGTAACTCTCTGTTTTGGTCTAGAGGGCCTATGACAAGTTGTTGAAAACAAAACATTTGTTATTTCTACGACGACCAAAGCACCAGACAACACATGCAAATATAGTCTGATATTCACTCTCGTATTGACGTATTATATCATGCAAACTGAATATGGCCCCATTAAAGCCAATTAATAGATTGTCATTGCGCTCTTCCCCCAGAAAGTATTGATCCCCAAATGTCTGAAAAATATTGTTTAAAATAAGGACAGCGTTCACGGACAGTTAGGGCTAGGCTTTTGACCTTGGTTTGCGCGCATAAATTGAAAAAATTACCACTCGATAATTTCCATTTGTACGACATTTTTATGTTAAGGAGAAGGGGCGAGTGAAAAAATCAGATAAAGTATGGACATGACGGACGTGGCCGCAGGCAGCTCAGTGTATTACATTAAAATGGAAAGTTGAGTGGCTGATTTTAAGCACAACCCATCATATAGGCCTACTATAGTGCCAGTTTGGATACGCGCGCGGATCAAGTGGCCAACCGCTTTTGTAATTTTAGCCCTCTTGTTGCTGGGCATCTGTCTGCTCACGTGCGTGAGGGGCAAATAAAGTAGACAACTTTTTCGAATGCACGCACACATTTGAAGATATTCTGTCACTAATAGATTATACTTGGATTTGAATATTTAATGTTTGGCCATGTAGGCTATTATCGAATATAATTGAAATTGACATACTGCTATAGAATGCAATATATTCTGGAGCCAACACGAGATTGAACGATCGTTGAAAGTAAGAAACATTTTCTAAGTGGGCCTATAGTCACACTGGTGTCAGGTTGTTAGTTGACCCACATGCTGAATTGTCAGTGTGTGGTCACAGTTAGTCAGTACCCACAACATATCTGACACTTCTGAGACAGAAATCTTCTTTATTCTATCCCATTTGCTTTTGTGATTGAATGTGAGCATCCGATTTTCATCAAACTTCTATTAAGTGAAACATAGGTTGCGAGGCACCGTCTGATTGGAACAGTTTAAATTTTAATTGTGTTTTTAATTTGACATATAGTTGCTGTGAAGAATGACACCGAAACGCCGACGGGCGGTCGATTTTCTTAATTTCTCCCCGAGGAATTGATGAGTCTATCAGGGCAGTAGATTGGAAAGCCATTAAAACTCAATGGTTAGGTTGTTAATTGGAACTTGATGGATAGGAGCCCTTGGATGGGCTATACTGATCCAATCTTCCTGACTTTCTGTTTTCCAATAAATTACCCAATTCATTTCCAGACTCAGATTACATAAATCGTACACCTCCAGGGCTCGCGCTTTCTGCCTTGCACTTATAGAAAAAAAACTCTTTCTCCCTCTCTCTCGCTCTCGCTCTCGCTCGCTCTCTCTCTCACTCTCTCTCTCTCTCTCTCTCTCTCTCTCTCTCTCTCTCTCTTTTTCTCTTTCTCCCCCCCCCACACACAGACACATATACACACATACACACACACACACACAGGCATTGGAAAAAGAAAAAAGACTGGAGCCTGGATCCTTGAATGAAAATCGAAACATAATCAACGTTTATACTTAGAAAATTTATTGATATCATTTTCTCTGGTAATTTCCTTATTCTAGAGCTGGACACACCATATATCATAATACACACGTGTAAGGGTCTTTGTTTAATATTTATCGAAGCTTGATTCCTAGATCAAAGCTGCTCATAACTTCATATGTCTTTTCTTACTAAGACCTTTCTCCCATGGTAAAGATCGTGTTCTATATAGCGATAGGCATGCCATGCAACAGTTATTCTTGTGATAGAGCACGAACTTAGACCTATAGTCCTCGTATCCCTGTGCGTATAGGCCCAAAGTCTGGATACACGATCACGAATTGTTTTTTACCGCAGCCGAGGAGAACTCATTTTAATGTTGCTCCTATCAATATTCATATTTTCTATGTTGGACCTAAATGTAATGTATCCTAAACATCGCAAAAGAAACAAGTCTAAAAAGACATCACCACTGTTAACACAGTATTTAGTTTAGAAAAACATGCAAAGGCAATAAAAATCAACCCATTTACTGCAGATGTCATGCTTTTTGTGTAGCCACCGTACATCCAAGTTTATGTCCTCATAGGCTATATCTCTTGTAAATGGTCATCTCGGTGGGCATATGCGCCTAACATATGCTAAAAAAACTCGTGTCCCAAACACATATAAATAGCCTACTACAATCCATGAAAACAATATTTAAAATAGAGTCAAAGGCAGGGGTCACCATCTAACTGAGTGTTGAGGGTGCAGGCGCTGACATGATGATTAAAGTTCACCATTTATAATGTGTCTACGGTCTCAGAAAGCAGTAAAAAGGGATAATGCGCTAGAACCGCGAACTCAAGCCCCGCAGCTGCCCGGCCAGACACGGCCACAGAGAGAGAGAGCGAGGAGGGGGGACGGAGGTGGGATGCACCCCCACCCTCCAATCAATTAGTCAATCAATTAGATGGCCCCCACTCCGTGTGGCAGCGCGAGATTAGCTCAGTAATTATCAAATTAATTCTTAATCGCATATAATGGACATGGGAAGAGTTTATTATTTTCTAGAGTTTAGGCCACTGCAGACGATAGGCCTGTAGTTGTATTATTTGCCTACAGGCAAAGTACTGCATGATGCTTAGGATAATACATGACATTATATCATTGTGCAGTTCGTATCTGTTGACACCTAATAGCTTAAGCTTTGCATATTGTATCACTTTACTTCGAATCAACCTAAGACATAGCAAAAAAATAGGTTTAGCATGTAGGCATGTGTCATTCATCCACACTTAATACAGGGATTTCCATCGCTGTGTGATGGTCGTAGACACATATCTCAGTTTTGCTGAGTTATGTGAAAGTGACAAATGATGATGATAACGACGACAAGCAAATTCAGCCATTGTGAGATGACACGACTCTGATAGTCTGCAACTGGTCCTCTCCTGGCATACCCTACTCGAGATTAACTGTCATCTGGCATCTATCAACGATTATGTTCGGATGTGAATCTATTGATTACAGAGTTCACATATCTAATCGTTTTCAGAGACTGGAAGATTCGTTTTTAGAATGACGGGGCCGTCTGTTAAAGTTGGAGATTCTGGGATTGTATATGAGCGTTGTTTTGAGTAAATATAACACAGGCTGTTATTTACATCAATGATAAGTTACAACCCTTGAGGATCAAGGTTTTATAAAAAACGATTCTATGCTATATTTATAACTGTTAACAGCTAACAATTGTGCATGCATGCAGAATATCATTCAATAGAAATCCATAATTAATGAATTCGTATGTTTAATTAACATACAGTAGGCTATATAGCAACGTTAAATGGAATCATGACACACACACCTAGTAACGTTTCATGGAATCATGACACACGCACTCACACAAACACACACAATTTGCTATAATGTTTTGTTTATAGTAATTTCTCAGCCACATTGCCTGTTTGTCTCTGAATTTATATTCATGCAAAAATAAACTAACACACCCGCTTCACTCATCCTATATTGAGCCGTGACATGGCTTTGAAATTTCCGGGCTTAGTTTGCGCGTGTGATTGGCCCACGAGGAGCTTACCTACATGCAAATGAGGCAACGCCACAATGCTGCCTTTGGTCCAGAGCGCGTGGAAGTAGTGCAGGAATACATTCATGTTTCCTGAGCTCTAGGAAAAAACAACGCTAACCCCATCCCATAAAAAGAATCTATCTAAAAACATACTTTTCTCAATTCCTTTATCCAGGTGCAAGCTTAAATTGGAGCATTGATAACCGAATAAAATACAATCTGAAATCGAACCTATATTCACTGTTATGAATCGAGAATGAGTAACACAGAAGACAGCGGAAGCAAGTGCTCGTCAACCCCCATTTCCAGTTTCACTATTCAGTCGATCCTGGGCACATCGTCCGATGCGCCTCGGTCAGGGTCTAAGGAAAGCTCCAAGGGTCTCCTGCCGCGTAGACGCTCTCTGTCAGTGTCCTCTGAGGAAGAATGCAGCGGCGGGGAAGACTCTGCGGACTGTTTCTGCTCGGACCCTGGCCACAACGAACCATGCATCCAACATCAACCTCTTAATTTTTCATGTTTAGGTGAGTACAATGTCTGTAGATTAAAAAAAAAACTCTGTTTCAGCATTAGCCTGTAATCGCTGTCCATGAAATGTGTATCCTATCTCTTGAACAAAAGATAAATTAGATGACAAGATAGCCTAATAATTATAACAGTGTTAACAACAAATTTTAAGGCATTTTAAGGATTTCAAAAAGAACGTTGGATATTTAAACGATTAGTTTTTTAATAAGCAAGTACATTGGTTGCGGTAGCCTATCTCTACTTATGATCTTAATATATTATTGTATCGCTAAATGTGTTTATGTAGGCTAGCCTATCTTACCGAACAGGCAAAAGGTAAAATAATCAACGTGATGTTTTTCACCTCATTCCACATTTGATCAAGTCTTCTAATTGATTATGTTTTCACAATGACAGCACTTACATATCGTCAATTGAGCGTTAAATGTAGCCTGATTTAATTAAAATTGTACACCAGGCATAGTCATATTGAATTGTTTATTTAAAAGGCACTTACAACCCTTAAGCAG
Source organism: Osmerus eperlanus (assembly GCF_963692335.1). Classification (NCBI taxonomy): domain Eukaryota; kingdom Metazoa; phylum Chordata; class Actinopteri; order Osmeriformes; family Osmeridae; genus Osmerus; species Osmerus eperlanus. The sequence continues at coordinate 20,186,553 of NC_085023.1, forward strand.
TCGATGAATGAGTCAAAGTTCACGTTTAATGAACTCTTGTACAGAGTAGGCTAGGCTATCGAACAATTTTGGAACTTCAATTGGGGTGTTCTAAAAGCTCATTGTGTAGGCTAATACGCCTACCTAATGTTCAATATAATTGTCAAATGTGAAAATAGATAGGCCTAATTGCGAAAAATTGCAGGCTTCAGAAATGTTTTTATTCAACCCGTTTATTGTGTTATTACAGCAGTGGCTGTAGTTTCAAAATATAATTTTAATTTCGTCTGAGACAGTGCATGTGTCGGATAGTATTTTCTGCTTTAGGCTACAGGTTAATAACCGTATAAATCACATGTTCGTGTCAGCACTCAGTTATGATGTTGACGTAGGCCTATTCAGCGACCATTTCGTGGAAGCAGCTGTTTGAGGTGTAATATGTTTCCACTTATCTCTCAAATGCAGGTAAACCAAAAGGACTTATTTCCAACAATGACGGGATTGCACGGCGACCGACTCTGTTGCAGGATTACAAAGAGGAGCAAGAGAGACCATGCAATCAAATGTCACCGATATCTGAAGAAAGACAGGCAGACGGTGCAGACAAACAAAGTAATTCAGCCAAGAAGAAGACTCGTACCGTGTTCTCGCGGAGTCAGGTGTACCAACTCGAGTCCACCTTTGATATGAAAAGATACTTGAGCAGTTCCGAACGGGCCTGCTTAGCATCCAGTCTGCAACTGACTGAAACTCAGGTAAAGACGTGGTTTCAGAATCGTAGGAACAAGTGGAAGCGACAGCTCTCGGCCGAACTGGAGGCGGCAAACATGGCACATGCCTCCGCACAAACACTTGTGGGGATGCCGCTAGTTTTCAGAGATAACTCGCTGCTTCGGGTACCAGTTCCAAGGTCTATTGCTTTCCCAACGCCTCTGTATTACCCAGGGAGCAGCCTTCCAGCGTTACCATTGTACAATCTTTATAACAAGATTGAATATTGACTCTGCTCGTGATAATTGTCCTCACAAATAATACATTATTACACAATACAACGCATTCTTATAGGACATAACCAGTCTATTATATCACTTTATTCTTTTTGTTGTTAAATATATGTTTCTTATGCAGCTAACATGCTAAACAATTCAGAAAGTAACAGGCTTCCCCCTCCGTATGAAATACACCATGTGTATACTGATTTTGTACCTGCTTAATTAATGACCCTGTCCCAGCTATAGACATTTACTTTTGGCTTTTAAATACAGAATATCAATTTAACATTGGTCAAGGCCAAACTATCTGTTATTGGAAAGACTATTCTATGCTTTCAAAGTATGGTAAGCAAATTCATAATTCATGCGGTTATGTTGGGCCTACTTAAGATGATGGTGGGAAAGGTACAAACTTAATTCTTCCATTGGAGGGATTTTTTATTTTTATTGTAATATAGACATACCAAAATAACCAACTCATTCAATAAATTTTCTATATCATTGGTCGGTTTGGTGTTATTGTATGCTTTATTGTACGACTAGTGTTCTTAATAAATTTTTATATGACATCTGGAGAATAAGGTTGCATCTAAAACACTACACTGTTCTAAAAAATATTGCTTTGAAACCAGGCCAATAAACCCGACCTGTCCAACTGTCAGTCTTGGTATAACTATTGTTTTGGTCAAATAGTAAGCATTTAGATGCTAGGGACCTTGGGAACTCTAAAATATAGTCAAGTGTCAGCCATGATTGCTATGAGTTAAAAGGGTGAAATGCATCAGGGGTGGTTTAAACCTAATAATGTAATATGATAACTAATTACAACAATTAGTATACCTATTTAAAGGTTTCATAAATAACAGATGAATCTGGCAGGCACACTCTTTCTGCACATGGCCATGAGACTCCGTTTATATCAAAAGCAACACGTATACATTGAATAAATAAGTTTAGCTGGAGAAACCATATACAGTGTAAAGCTATACTATACTATACTATACTATACTATACTATACTATACTATACTATACTATACTATTAATACACTCTTTAGGCTTATTTTACTGTCTTATATATCAACCAAAGTAAAGCCCTTCATGGTGGAACAGAGTTAACTAAAAGACCATCCAATCCTAAAAGCAGGAAGCAAATTTTCTGGAAGGAAAATAGATACACAGACACTCAGTAGCCAATCAGAATCATGGCGGGACGTCCTGTCATTTGAAGTCAGGAATAAGCTACTGAAGCACGAAGCTTTGGAGGAGGAAACCTAATAAGAAGCCCCATTGTCAAAGTTCAGGACTCTCAGTGTCATTTTGTCATGCCATTTCTTTTCAACCTAGCACCGTATCAATTACAGCTACTGTGTTAACAGGCCAGCAAATGTTTTCTTAGTAAAAATATAGCGACAATCATAACTACTTCATGAAATGTTGCTTAATATTCATGTCATAGTTTGTTTGTAGTTTCAGTTCAATAAGTATATGTTTAAACAAATTATATTTCTAAATAATGTTCTTTATCTACTCTAATCTCTAAAAAGTTGTTAGTCAACTATATTGTAAGTGAAGGGGAATTAGTAGGATTTGACTCACTCACATGAATGAATTAGTAGATTCAACAGACACACACACACACACACACACACACACACACACACACACACACACACACACACACACACACACACACACACACACAGTGGATGATGGGGATGATAAAACTAACTATCTAAGTTGCCAGGTTTTCTTAGAATGTCACATTGTACAGCATATAGTGCTCTGTCTCTGTATCTCATCCTTTTATTCTTTCTCGCTCATCTCGCTCTCTCTCCTTCCACCTCACCCTCTCTCTTTCTGTGCTAATGGCTACATTACCCAGAAGCATCAGGACTAGCGAAGCTCTGTTGCCTTGCAGATTATACCTGACCCAATTTCTGCAACAGCCACCCTGTGTTCTGGGCAAATGGATGGTGTTAGACAACAGCAGTGATTTATGGGTGTCTCCAATGCCAGCAGAGAGTTGAGATGCAGAAGGATGAATTTGTGACGGATAGGAAAGGCAGAAAGGAGAGAGAGAGAGAGAGAGAGAGAGAGAGAGAGAGAGAGAGAGAGAGAGAGAGAGAGAGAGAGAGAGAGAGAGAGAGAGAGAGAGCGTTCATGAAAAGGAGCAAAATCTTTCGGTGAATGAAGCTGTTTATTAGTTCCGTAGCGGTCATGATGTCATCAGGTTTGACGGTTACATAGCACTCTCATGGATGGATGTTTGCGCACCGTTGACTTGTAAGAAATCTGCATCACCTGTCACCTGGGGTTGTTTGATTTACTGGGCCAGAGGAGGAGATAAAGAGGGATGGAGAGAGATGAAAAAGAGTGGAGGGATTGTCTCATGTCTCTCCTAAATGACAGTTGTGAATTACAAATTTTAATAGCGGGGCAATGAAAATGATTTGAAGTGGTTTTAACGGCAAAGAGACAGAGGCTAGTTTTGCGGTAAAGATTTGTTGAGATGATGTGTTGTGCCTAAGGATTCATCGTAGCTGCCTGATAAAGTGAAAAGCAAGTGTAATTCACTTTGGGGGATAATTTATGATGGGAATACCAGAAACTGTGGGTAATAGATGGAAGAGAAAGAGAAAGGCAAGGACATATTACATGCAAGAGCCTTCCTAGATCTCTTTTCATTGCCTAGAAGAAATAATTTACACTATTTAAATAACTTACATTCTAAATCATCATCAAAATAATTTTAGTCAGAACGAGCACATAACAGTGTATGTTATTCTCTGCCTCACAATGTTACAGTCGCTACAAACCACAAAGCGCATGTTCATGTTTCCCTGACAACATTCTTAGTATATATCTTCGATTTTTTTCACGTCTACTTTATAAACAAGATAATTTAATAACCCAGCTCTCATTAATGGTATTTACAGTGGGGATGTGTGTATTTCTAAATTGGAGAAGAGGGTTTATGAAATACAACACCATGACAAGATACAGAACCATGGATCTGCCTCAAGACAAGAGTTTTAAAAGCGATCGCAATGCATTAAGCCAGACAACTCTCAATACCTGTTTTGCTCCTTAAATGAATTTGAGGAGAGCATAACAAGATTCTGGAGTCCTGCCCTGTCATCCGCCTGACTTGACCAGCTCTTGTGTTTATCGGCTAATGGTTAAAAAGGAGAGCTTGGGACAGAAGTGATTTTTCATGATTCTGTTTTATATCAACTGGAAATGGAGGAGCTGAAGGGAAATCTTGTTTTCCCCCTCTCCCAGCCCCACCTCCCCCTGCCGACAGAAATATTCAGCCATCCTGACAATGGCATTGACAACGTAATAGATGGACAGAACATAAGTATAAGAAATGAAATATTGTAAAGCAAGCTTTTTCGAAGAAGAGTGTTTGTGCTTTGTGAAGAAGTGTTTGTGAAGAAGAGTGTTTGTGCTTCAGTTATTTAATTTACGGTGCCATTAGGACTTAATGCAGTACATAAAGTCATTTAAGCAATAGCTTTTTCAAATAAAAAATCCGACAATTACCTTTAACATTCTATAATGGATAGGGCGCACAATTTTGTGTTGTCCATTATGTATCTCTGTGGATAATAGGCAGATTATCTGGAAGGCTGAAGAGCGACTTAGAAGAGCTCAACCCTGCAACAGTTGTTTCATGGACACTCCTCCTCTCCCCCCTCAAGCCCTACCCGACCTCCCCCCTCCCCCAAGACCCTCTCCCTCAGAGAAAACCTGGGAAGATAAAGCCTGTCATTATTCTATTAAAGACCTACAATTTTTGTAATGGGGCTTGCAGCAGTCGGCAGAAGTGCAGGCAGCTTCTTCAATATCCTGGACATTATTTGCTCGTTTAGTTAAATGATGTTTCTAATTCCCTCATAATTACTTGTAATGAGGCTGTCTCTCTCATTTTGACGTGTCTTCATCTTAATACAGAACGGCATCCTTTTTAGAGATAATTACCTCTCATGAGTCTGCGAGTGAGGCTGGGGTTTGTTGTGAGCTGCACACGCGCCAAATTGGCTTGTTTCCTGCCATCTTGCCTTCCCGCAAATTGGTAAATTAAGTTTCTCGGCTGGGGCATTAGAACTGTTGCGTTAGCTTTCCCGGCTCTCTTAAATGATCAGACTGGCTGACAGTTAGGTGCCTGCTGTTCCTTTTTGGGGGGGTCTAGCTGTTGTTTGTTTTGCTTGTGTGTCTGGTATCTTATGATTTAAGATTGTTCGTGGATAGAGATTGCTGCACCTTCAGTGAGATGGAACATAAGTAAATTAGCTAATCAAATAATGCATGTTGTTGTATTCAACGTTGCATTCGTTTTCTAACAAAATGATTTATTTTCCTTAAGAAAGACAGACCAATGATGCACATCTCCCATCCTTCTTGTCACATATGGTATTCATCCCCATTTGCAAATCAACTGTCAAAGAACAATAAAACAAACAGTATAGGTTGCCAGAGAAAATAATCTTTCCTCTCTATGGCCCTCACATGATCAGGATTTGTGAGATTTGTGAGATGAGATGTAAACCCAGCAGACTGGGTCTCTCTTGCAGGGGGCTTTCTGTGTTGAGCAGGCTGGGTCTCTCTTGCAGGGGGCTTTCTGTGTTCAGCAGACTGGGTCTCTCTTGCAGGGGGCTTTCTGTGTTGAGCAGGCTGGGTCTCTCTTGCAGGGGGCTTTCTGTGTTCAGCAGGCTGGGTCTCTCTAGCAGGGGGCTTTCTGTGTTCAGCAGGCTGGGTCTCTCTTGCAGGGGGCTTTCTGTGTTCAGCAGGCTGGGTCTCTCTTGCAGGGGGCTTTCTGTGTTCAGCAGGCTGGGTCTCTCTTGCAGAGGGCTTTCTGTGTTCCTCCAAATGGCTCCAATGGGATTCTGCATCCACAGCTGTGGCCCAGCGGACCTGCTCCGAGGTTTTCATTTCTAAGTGCTGAGGTGTCGCAGACAGTTTGGCTCTACACAAGCCTGTTACACGCCGATTAAAGAGGGGGGGGGGGGGGGGAGTGTTCCCTGGCGACCATGTACATTTACCCAAACCACAGAAAGGTCTAACGTTTACGCCTCGCCGATGACATGACCTTCAGACCAGGGCCCTGTTGCTGAGCCATATACTGGAACCTGTCTTTCAAAGCCCTGTAGAGACACACACACACACACACTCACACTCACTCACACAGTTTTAGAGGCACACACACAGGAAGGAATCATATCTTTCATATCGGAGAACACACCCTTAGCAGTGTCCTGTTCAGTTAGAAGATACTGCCATTACTGGGAAATTTATGAAAGGATATATGTTTGTCATGTATGTTGTGGGCCGTGACATGGTCTTGCCAGCTTACTGTCAAACTCACTGAATCATTATCAACAAGATACAAATATTCTAATTGCACGGTACTGTATTTTGCCAATTTAGTGTCTATCATACTACAGTATACACACAGATAAACCATTTTACAAAATAAAACTTTTACAAGTAGCTTGTTTTCAAGTACAACATTTTTTTTTTTTTTTGCTATACATGCTATAAATCCAACAATTTATTTCTTAACTGGAAAGATAACTGTCTTTCCAAGAGGACCTGGGTAGATGCACTCTGAAGTATCTCTTGTACATACTGGTCTGTGATCTGGTGAGATTTGATAGCACTGTCTTTTTGATACAGACAGTTGATGTTTCTTTGTGAGAACCAAGTGGTCTCTTCCCCCTCCAGGGCGTGGTGAATAGAGAGACAATCTGTCACTTCTGCTTGTGTGTGTCTGACCATACACCCTGCAGTACTGCGCCCAGCAACACAATGAGCACAGCAACCTATCACCTGACAGCTCATTAGGGACCTCTACCCTGGAAGGGAATCCATTGTCTTTGAGGGGTAAGACAAAGAAAGCACAGGGTCAGGGAAATCTGTGTGAAGTGTCAGTCAAAGACCCGACACACCTGTTCTTAGTTTGTGTTGTTTCATATGAAATGGAGGTTTGGCTAGTTGAGGCTGTGTGTAAAGTGGGAGGTCTATTTTCACATCTTCAAATCCATCACAATGACCTTAGAACTGTTAAACTGTGTTTTAATTTCAACAACGTGTTTCATATTTGAATTTCCTCATTTCTACGTTGATTAAAGTGACAGCTGACAGTTAAAATTAAACAGCCCACAGTTTTTTTGCCTCTGGTCCCCCAGGATTATGAAGCATTTATGAGTCTTTGATATCACTCCAGTTTAGTAACACCTATCATAAAACGCCTGATGGTCTGCCAAAGTGTGTGTGAATGTGTGTGTGTGTGTGTGTGCACATCTAGATGAGTGAGTGTATGTGTAAACGGGAACCTGGGATCTCTTTGAGAACACATTTGTAACCATTAGTTGAGTGTAAGGTTTCATGTACAGAGTGCAGAGCCTCCACGCTGGTATCAGAGCTTCTGTACAGCTCTGTCGGCCGACTGGAGGGACAGCGGTGTGGATGAGGAGAGGAGAGGGGGGGAGCGCTGGAGCCTCCGAGTCCCACCGACGATGCATCACGGCAGGCAGGCGGTAACCCGAGCTCCCCTCGCGGCCCTGCTGCGGCCTGGTACAGCACACTCCTCTCAGGCCTTCCATCACGCCCCAGGGATGCTTTTAAAGAGATTTGGTCAGCGAGAAAACAGCTCTTCAAAAGAATCGCCATCACATTAGAAAGTAATTAGTAGAGCCCAAGGCGAAGTAACCCCTGACTAATTCTGCACCCCTAAAACAATCTGTCTTGGGAGCAGGCTGCAGGTTGGACAGCATGTGTACTGTTTGCAGAGGGGGACAGGTATTTACAGGTATTTAAGGAGGGGGCATTCCCATGCTTGTGGGGATGAGAAACACCTTGAGGTCTTGGAGAAAGGTCACAGAGAAGCCTGGATGATTAGCAGTGGTTCACAGTAAGAGGTTTCATGCAAGGTGTATGGGGATGAGGGAGGTTTACATTGTATGTGTGTGTGGATTTCACGGTCAAAGTCATCAACATTCAATTTTACCTTCACTTATGTAACTAGTTAATTTTTTTACAATCACTTTTTGTAACTTTTTACCTTATATCTGAGGATGTGTCATCTTAAACAGTTTGACTCACACCAAGAGTCCTTTTGGAATAGTTTTGTGGTGTGGCTGTTTTTTTACGCGGACCCTTCCTGTGATGGACTTTCCTCTCCTCTCTATACTGTGGGACTGTAGGTAAACTTTGTCAGTAGCAAACCACCTGTTCTCCCTGGCCTGCAGCGTCCACTGAGTGATTGGGCTTGGGCAGGGAGGTGAAAGGGCCTGGTTAAAGCTCAATGCTGCAGGGTGGGACTCGACACCACCACTCTCAAGAGAGGAACAGCTCTCATAGCTTCAACACCCTTGAGCATGTCAGACAACACACTGAGAAAATGAATCTGCCCTGATAGATGATAGAAGTGAGAAAGTGCTGTATCTACCTTGGGATATGTAAAAGGAGCGTGTCTACCTTCGTAAACACATTGGTCATGAAGACATGTCGTTTTTGTTGCACTGTATGATGAGCTACTCTTAACGAGATGTTATCGTAAGACTGTAGTTGAGAAATGTAGATGTTATTATCGCACTGTAGTACTGTTTTCAGTTCACAGACATCTTGTAGTGGAGAATTCAAAATCTCTTTTGAACCATTGCTTCAGAGTAGGATTACTGCAGTTTTGTGTGTTGTTGATTTCCATCCATGATCAGTATTTGTACCCTTGAAATCTTTACCTCTTGAAACCTGTGACCAAAGAGATCTAGTCGATCCAAGCAAAAGCTCTGGATCAGCCTGGGAAGAAGGGATGATCCCTTCAAAGCGTGCGGGCAGGTGAGCCGAGGCACATGGGGACAGTAAACACACACTTGTTAAACCAGTAAGACCTCGAACCTGTGCTAAGCAATTGGCCAATTAGGAAGTGGTCCGTCATGTCAGACCCATTTGCAAAGGGGAGGCTTAACCTACCAGGTTCAAAGGTCAGGATCAAAGACTGTCCCCCGAGGGAACAAAATGAGTCCCTTAAAGAAACACTGATCCTCCGCTTTTGTAAAGTAATCTACTCATTACAATAAATCTCCAGTGCTGGGAAAAAAACAGGACTGCTATAGCTACAGAGGCTATATGATAGCTCCGGCCTGAGGGCTCTATTCTATTGGAAGATCTGTGGATAGAGGCTGGGTTGGTGGTAGCCGGTAGGCTGGCGGTCTTTCATTTGCTCAGGTCACAACCCTAGAGAGATATCACAGGTCTTAGTGGCGCGGAATGACCACTGCTGTGTGGATCTTTAGCCTCTGGTGTGTAACGAGTTCCTTGACCTTGCCTGAAGATTAGTATCAGTGTCGGTATTAGTCTTGGGTTCAACTATCTCACCCTCGGCCCTCTCTCGGTTTTGTGTTTGTGTCTCACAAAAACAGGCCACGGTTGAGCGAAACAAACGCAACCTTTTCATTGTGTTTTTTTCTGAGTAACAATAGTATAATTACTTGTTACACAATTAGCATTGTGTTCAGACACTTCTATTTAGTGCATGCTGTGTTTTCTTTTCAAACTGACTTTAAACTGACTTCAAAACTTATGTGGTAAGTGTCCTGAATGCTCTAAACCTCAGAAATCCCAAAGAATGATCAGCCTATTCCTTTGAGAAGGGATACCACAAGCACCCAGGACAAACAATGGCTTTCAAAGCCTCATCACTCAAGAGAAGCCCCCATACCAGTAAACATATTTTACCCATTGTCACCTGTGGTGATATGGGCGTAAGTGATGCCTGTGCTTAAAAGAAAGGACAGAGATTCCAGTAAAGAAAGTGGATAGAAGTCTGTTCATTGGAGGGATTATCCATGGCAGACTGTTGATTGACGCCTCTCTTCTGTAAATTGTCACAGCCTGTCAAAGAAGACCAGAGATGGCTGTGGGGGGAACACTCAGACAGGGCTTCTAACTGGACTCCCCCACCTAGTGAATCACAATAACAGAGACTTTTTCAGGAACCCCTCTTTGTTCCAATTCTCTACCTGGTTGTGTGATACTCTGTGTTACTCACTGAGCACCTAAGGATGGCCGGGGGGGGGGGGGGGGGGGAGCGGAAAGCGAAGGGAGTAGCAGTTTGTTCTTCCTGCAATTAGCATTCACGGTTAGCTAAGCAGAACTAATGCAGCGAATCTTTGAGTCTCGGGTTACTTGTTCCTCTCGCAGAAGTACCTGCGGGCCAGATTAAACTGTAGTGAGATGACAAACCCCCAGTGTATCCGTTACAAGCCTTTTATGATTAGCCGTGTTATTGGTAATTCCCTTTGAACGACCATGACAAAAAGCAGTGCATTGGGTAAAGCTAACATCACAAAACAGGACAAGGTTTGGGTGTGGGCATTGGGCGAGTGATACCCTAACTTTGAGACAACAAACTAAGGAGGTATGTACCCTCCTCTAAGTAGCATTAGTGCTGTGTCTGAGATGGATTCAGTGGCACAGGTACAAGGGCTAACAGCCCACCTGCACCTGTCTACAACTTGTTTGAGGGAGGAAAGAGTTTCCTATGGCAACCATTACAGCTGTCAGTCAAGAAGTCCATCTGAAGCTAAAGCGAGACGCGATTTATCAGCTCTTTTTCTCTTCCACCTAACCTCTCTCTCCCAAACACATCTCATTTGTCTTCCTTTTCCCTCTTAACAAACTCCCATTTAGGCCTCCTCATGAATTTCTATTATTTCTAAAAATTGAGTTTGTTTTTTCAGAGCATCTCCGGTACGTTCTCTGACATGTAGGTCAAGACAGCATGATCTCACGCCTGTCCTTTCACTGCGGCAGAATGAGCATAAAGGCTGATCGTGTCACCATTATGGGACACGGAGGAAGTCGCTGTGATCTCATGAGTCTTAAGTGACATGACAACATGACCAGTGTGTTGTCGTTCTCACGCTGAGGGCTCAGGCTTGGAGGATGATGCACATATCGTTCCTCATCAAACATCTTTTTATAGTTATGTCTGCTATCAGTCATCTTTGTGTGCTGAAGTCAAACCTTGCATGGTGCTTAAGAAGATGATACACAAGTTGAATTTGTTGAGTTGACCAAAAAAGAGAAATCCTAATGTAGGATGGATATTTTCCTTATCCCCAAAAATGCCCTTTGTTGATCCTAGGGTTATCACTAACAGGTTTAAGGTTATCTCTGATCACTTGCAAACAGTTGGAACAAATTGTTTTCATTTATCTGCTACTTGCTGCCACTGTAAGCAGGCTACTGCAAGTTTCAATGGACTTAGAAAATACAATCAATAGAACCTTTGGTTTACATTTACTCATTTAGCAAACACTCTTATCCAGAGCGACTTACAGTAAGTACAGGGACATTCCCCCCGAAGCAAGTAGGGTGAAGTGCCTTGCCCAAGGACACAACGTCATTTTGCACAGCCGGGAATAGAACCAACAACCTTCTGATTAATAGCCCGACTCCCTAACCGCTCAGCCATCTGACCGCTCTGGTTCCGTCTGATCCACCGAATGATCCGATTCTAGGCCTGGGTGTCTCACTGTGAGAAAGGATACCTCTCAAGTTTACCTGTGGATGCAGACTCAAACGAATCATGAAATCAAAGCAGCAGTTCTGCCTCTCAACACTGTGTTGAAATTGTATCTACCAAACTCAACAGTAATTGTGAGTACGACAAATTTGCTGAAATTTGTTGTTTAGACTAAATTTTGTACCGTATTCTAAATGCCTTATCTGTGGAAATGATTGGGCCGCATTTTATCCAGTACTCCCAGGCACTTTTACTGAATGAATGCTATATGCTTGTGTTTAACACGTCTCTGATTCACATGTTTTTAGCAGAACATTGCTAATGTTGCCAATCAACTGGGCTTGGAGATGGAGGCAATTATAGAATTATAGACGAGTCTCGAACCAGCATGTAAATCACAGAACTCCAAGGCTGAGCTGTTATCTATGTGATGACATAGCTGACTGGTGCATATGCATCAAGGCAAACAATCAACAGCTTCCTCAGTGTAATGGCTTTCTTTATCTCAACCTACATCCTCATTGAACTTCCAATGCCATTTCACATGCCAATCACTGCATGCTGTACCTACCTGAATAAAAAGATCGAAAAATAATCAAGGAAAATGCATTTCGTATTGGGGGGGGGCACAGAGGTTTCAGTATAACATCTAAATGAGAAAGACAGAGAAAAAGAGAGAGAGAAAGAGAGGTAGAGAGCGAGAGTTCTACATACATCTTTACCGAGGGATGGAAAAGAGAAAAGAGAAAGAGCGAGAGATATAGATAGATACCTAGATAAAGATGGAGAGAGCAGGATAGAGAGAGAGTAGGGGATAAAGAGAGAGAGAGAGAGAGAGAGAGAGAGAGAGAGAGAGAGAGAGAGAGAGAGAGAGAGAGAGAGAGAGAGAGAGAAAGAAAGAGCTGCAGAGAAACTGTAGGAGGTTTAAGGTTACCGACTAATTTCCCTGTCGTTACCTGCAGACTGCGGATCCGGCCTCTGTGTTTCCAACAGGGAACGGTACAATCTGTTATACTGTAGTGATCACTGGCTCTTCCTCCACCAATGATTACCTGTAATTACCTGTTTTCCCTCCGTCCCTGCCTCGCCCTCTCTCTCTCCCCCACCCCCCCCCCCCTCTCTCTCTCTCTCTCTCTCTCTCTCTCTCTCTCTTCTCTCTCTCTCTCTCTCTCTCTCTCTCTCTCTCTCTCTCTCTCTCCCTTTCCTGGGCTATTACCCTAACAGGCTGTTGTGCTGCAGAGAGGAGGTGTGTGGAGAACAAGGCAAGCTTTTATGGACTCCCCGCCAGAGGCACTCCACGCGACTCCATTTTGAAATTATCGGATCCCCTTGCTTTTGAAGTCTCTGTAAGCGCACCCTCCTATTTACGAGATGGCTATGTACTTAAAGGTCACAGATTGATCAAGAGGTCCTAAAGATGGCCTTTTCACTGAAAGCACTGCCATACTCTCGCTTCCATGGTCTGGATTGAGTAAAAAGAGAAAGATAAAGTGCATCTCTTTCCAGAAGCCAGAGGTATTTAGAGTTTAATGCACTTCATTTACGTTGGACAATGCTCAATTCTCCAGGGGATTTACATTCAGCACAGCACTTTTTTACTTTCATAACCATTTTTCAGGGATTATTTTTTTATTTTTTTTGTCACACCTTGGTCATTCTAGAAATAAAAACCTCTCACTTTGGCACTGTCACCTCGATATGAAAAACGGGATATGTGGTCTTTCATTCAAATGGAGGACAGTGATTCAAACCCAACGAAAAGTAAATGATCAAACTAATAGAAGTAAACAAACTGTTTACAAGCTCAATGAAACACATTCTCATTCCCTTTTGTGATTTGCTGTTGATCTCAAATATGGCTGGAAAAGGACTGGTGTGTTGGTGTAATGTACCTCAATTAAGTACTTAGAGATGTGGACATCCCTATCCCATCCCTATCCCATCCCTATCCCATCCCTATCCCATCCCTCTTTCAGTTTGTCTAGATGTATGTCTACACTACTCTGCATCTGTATTTGAGAAAGTGATTATGGTATCATCATGGTCTGACTCTGTCAAAGTGATTCTCAGTTTGATGGTCAATCACAGCTTCGCAGGGAGCACAGAGAGCCAGTGAATGCTTTTTTTTGTCGCATAAAACAAAATTCTGATTTAAAACGTGAGCCACCATCAGAGCAAATGTAAAATCAGCTGTTTATGCATTGCATTCAAATGGACTGTTTGGCAGTCACACACACTTTCAACAGAAAAAAAGGACCATGCGAAGACTCAAAACGTGTGAATATTAATCACACGGATATATGGGGAAGTTGGAGTGAACGCAGTTAGCTGTCGCGTGTTCTCCAGCATGGTTAGTGTAAACGGCAAGCCTTTGATTCAGCTGGGTATTTGTTTAACGAATGTAATCCCATGATCCAGAGTGTTTGTCTACAGCCCCCTCACTCAGAGCACCCATGCATCATCACCAGACATACAAGGCCCCATTCATCATGGGCTCCCATAGAAAAGACCCTCCATTATTATTATTGATAGCCAGTGCCTTTAGCCTGTCTATTTGTTAGGTGATGGTAGATGGATAGGTGGCTGGGAGGCAGGAAGTTTGACGGGTGCCATTTTGGCCTGGTGTTTTAAAACATGCACGCCAGGAGCGCTCCCGAGGAGACCACACTGCCGTCACGCAGACGTCGCATATTTATCGATCGTGGCGCTCGCCAATAATCTGACGCATGTCACATTTGACAACGTCATGAGGACGGGGGTCAGGGTGGTGGAGGCGGGAGTGAGTGTGTGTGTGTGTGTGTGTGTGTGTGTGTGTGTGTGTGTGTGTGTGTGTGTGTGTGTGTGTGTGTGTGTGTGTGTGTGTGTGTGTGGGGGGGGGGGGGTGGTGGTAGGTGATGTTGTTTTCTACAACATTAACCTTGCAAATGGCTGTCGGCTAACGGCTTTTCTCGCATGGATGATGCTTTTGCACCCCCCCTCCCCCAACCCCCCACGCCATCACACCCCAAACACACCACCCTCCACTCCGACAACTTTCTCATTGTTGACATTAACATTAAATAGAAAGCCCCGGCCATTAAAACTCCCCGTATTTATACACAAAGCTCAATTCAACGCGAACGGCTGCGGCCCAGATAAATGGAAAGCGCATTACCATCACCGACAGCGCTTGTGGCAAAATGCTGAGTGATTTAAAAAGTGTCCTGGCTGTCTGTGAGAAACTGACAGATGAGCTAAAGATGATGTAAGGGCCTAGCGTGGAGCAGGGGGAACGGAGCCAGAGTCGCAGGTCAGAGTTAAACCCCTCCGAAATGAGTAATCTTACATAATAATATCCCCATGTGTCTTTATAAGAGTAGGCCCTGAACAAGCCGACAGCACGTTTGCTACTGAGGTCTATGAAGGCCCAATAACAATGTTATGGATCCTGAGGTATAACCTGTCAGAGTGTGTTATTCGTTTAATTTGCGGGCTCTATCTTTCTGCTCGACGACATCAATAACAATGACTAACACCATAACTGCATCCGGAAAAAAACACACCAAAAAAACGTAAAACATTGAGCATTGGAAACACTGAAAGCTCTTCTAGATGGGAACACAATGGATATTCAACCACAGGCACATTACCAGGGTAAGAACCCACATGAACAAAGCCAGAATGACTATGGGCTGACTGTGGTCTTGTTTTATATTGTGTGGTAATTAACAGCTGTAGTCAATAGGAGGGATGGAGGGAGGGGTGGAGGTGGGTTATAGGACCCTGGTGAGGAGAGGGAGGTGAGAGGCCATGACAGAGGCCATCTATCCAGGCTTGTACACACACCCAGGAGCCCTTTCTGACCAGGCCATAGAACTGATGCATATTGATTGTTCATAATAGTAGATACTGTTACATAGACAGCTGTTTGTTTGTGTATGTATGTATGTATGTATGTGTGTGTGTGTGTGTGACTCTCTGTGTGTCTGTGTACATCTGCAAGTACACATGTGTGTCTATCCATAATTTTAATACAGAATAATTTGTATTTTTGCACATTAAGCAGCAAGGTGCTTGGGCTTTGCGAATGGCCCTCTCCGTTAATCTTTCCCGAAGAATCACGGGAAAAAGGAGAGATAAATGTTTGAGTGGAGAGGTTGAGGGCAACTCTTTCAGAGCTGCCCCTGCCGTCTCGGAATAAAAGCTTGAAAAGGAGCTCCAACGATGAGGCTAGAAGTGAGCCTGACTGGGCTTTGAAAGCGCTGTCTCTTCTCCAGGCCTGGGTGCTAATGCATGTGACTCAAAGCCTGCAAACGAGGGAGAGAGAGGGAGAGAGAGAGGAGAGATAGAGGACTGGTGCTACTAAGCACAAAAGGCTCCAAGGTGTGCACTCGCTATTCAGTAATTGGCAAGAGAAGCTTCATTTCACTCAGTGATTTCCTGTCTTTTTACCGGCTTTGGCAATCCTGATGCTTTTAATAGGGACTTGAGTAGAGGCTATTCTGTGAGGCCTTCTCCCCCCCCTCCCCTCTGCCGCCCTGCTATCACCCCCCCTCCCCCCCCGCCCCAAAACACCAACCTGCCCAGCCGTTCTGCACTTACTCCATAAACCCCTCCTCTTGAAAATGGAAAAGAAAAAAGCATTAACCATATTCTTTCTGTCATTCTCCTTTTTGAATACCTCCAACCCCTTTAGCTTTAATCATTTCTGCATCCGGCTCACTCCAAACAAGACAAGCTATTTTCTTCATTCAATTACACCCCGGACAACATCAAAAGTGAAAGGACTCAGGAACACTGAGCCAAGAAAGAGAGCGAGAGGGAGAAAATTGTGAAGCATCTTCATCACAAATAATGCTCTGACTGCTTTGAAGGCTATTTTATTGAAAAACCAGTCATCTAAGAGATGGTTCAGACCATCACAAAATGTTTGCAGTCTGTTCCCCATCCGCAAGCACCTCTCTCTCCCCAGACGGATAGCAGGACAGAACCAGAGACTAGGAGAAATGGGCCCGCAAATTATTACATTTCCAGCGAATGCTGCTTTCATTACCAAGGAAAATATATCAAAAGGTACTTCAGTCCGAAAGGTATTTTAATAATACATTACTTTCCCCGTAACTACTCTTAACCTTTAGATACAATGCATTTTGGATGAAAGCAGCTGTCGGGGCTAGATGTTCAGGTAATGAGACATCCCTCTCTTATTTACAGTTGTCTGTCTGAGATGGTGGCTGTGGAGGGATGGGCCTGGGTTCGCCGCCCGGCGCCTGCGTTACTACAACCGCATCCTTTTGTGTCCGTCGTACTTTCACAAGTTTAAGCCACAGACAAGCTCACCCTAGATGTCCACCAATTGAGGGCACGGCTTTCCAACACTTATAGATATTTTTATATTCAAATGCACGCGGGCACGCCGCTGAAATAGGTCACTTTTTCTCTCTAAAGTAGCACTCAATCCATAAACGCGAACCAATGTTAAAATGCAGTCCCATTTTTCATCATTGTCCAAATTGCTCGTGTTGTTTCAAATGCCGGCCAGTAGATACAAATCAAGTAGGAAATGTGTGAACAACCAACAGAGGTCAATAAAGCATGTCCACAGTTATAATGTGATTGATTTTCCTCCCCAGCTCTTTCCATATGGGATTTGGCTGCACGCACACTGTCGATGATTACACAAAATCTGCTGATGGTTAATCACAGTGGCTGGGGGTGAGCACTTTACCCTGTCTCTCTCTCCTTCTCTTCGGTCCCACTTGTTTTCTCTTAGCCAGCTGATGGTCAGAGAGGTCATCGTGACATTCATGCATCCCAGAGCAGCATCTCGAGAGGTCAGGGGTGACAGAGAGGACCTCTATCAGGAAGGCGCGCACGCTGTTGGGCTCTCCAAGAGCCTCCACTCTCTGCTACATTGGCACTCTCCACAGACCGTCATTATATCAGTAGCGCTGGATTGGATCTGGGGTCAGTCCGACGTGACGCGCAGGACGGCTGTTTCTCAAGGGTCCTCCACCCAGGAACGCTATCTTTAGCTGCCAGAGGAAACACAAACAGTAAACAGTGAACACAAACAGATATGTGAAGCCACTGGCTTATATTCAAATGGATATTTAGGGGCCTTGAGAGGAAGAAGAATGAACACGTATTGTGCCTGAAATACTGAATCTGCTGATTTGTTTCCAGTTCTCGTTGGTCTACAGCCACAGCAACACACACACACAAACATACATACATTTTCTTGTCTACAAAAGGGCAAAAGCGCTGAACTGTAAACCTTTGTTCTTGGAACTAATGTTATTGTCAGCGACTCTTGGTAAGGGTCTACAGTTATCAACAGTTACTTTCAGTCAACAGGAGACAGAGACCGAAAGACAAAAAAAAGAAAGGATGAGGAAAAAACTGTAACGGTTTACTTTTAGTAGCATCAAAGAAGACAATGAGGTTGTAGGTAATACGCTGTTGAGTAGAGAGAAAAAAAGATAAAATAATACCTCTTTGGCGTGTGTGTAAGTGTAATTTGAACACCTACCCAGAGTGAATACTCTATGAACAAAGACACACTGTTATTAAGTACCATAGTTAAATCTAGATGCTCTTTAATGCATTTCAAGCATTTAACATTTTCCTCTTTAATTCTTTTAAAACATATTTTACCACATTATTTCTGTACTCTACCCTTTGAAGAAAATAATTAAGTCCCGATGAATGTTAACAGTTATGAAAGGCCAGACCTGAGACCGTTAATGGGGATGTTAGCTGGCAAAGTCGCTAATGGACGATGCTAATTATTGTCGGCTTGCAAGGCCTCACAGAGAAGGATCAATATGTAACGCAGGCGTGCACTCCAGTCATTCATACAAGTCACATGATGACATTCGCTTGAAGCGTGGCACCTCACAAGAGGGCATTATCAGAGGGTGGAGGATGACGACTGCAAGCGTTCTCTTTCATTTCCACCAGAAATGAAAGAGATTAGGTATATAAGACACCATTAGGTATCTTAAAGAGGATACCTAATGGTACCTAAAGGCTCGCTGGACGCCAGGCCGAGAGAGGATGAGTGTGTGAAGGTTGTGAAAAGAGCCCGCTTCGTACAGCACGCGTGTGATATGGTCAACACAAAGAAATAATGGAGAGCAACAATGGAATAACGTAAGAGGGCCGAGCGAATCCTTAACCCCTTTGAAACACCCTCTTGAAAAAAAGATTGGGATCTCTCATTTGGTGTGCGCTATTGATGACATTCTGTGTCATAATGGATGGACATTCTAGGTCAGAAACGCTGGTAGTACGTTGTCAAAATAGAAAGTTCTATCAGTTGTAGTCCAGCAGCTACTTGTAAGCATAATAGCGGCCATGTTTAGGCCACCGCTGTAGCAAACAGGCTTGTAACTGAAGTCTGCATATTGTGATCAGCCATACAGGTTTCAAAGCCTGAGCTGGGGTAGGTGTGGGCAGGCAGCCAAACAGGCAAGTGAACATTCAACCTAAACATCTGAACAGGTAACAAGATCTTCCACAGCTTTGGAGGTAATTTAGCCAGGACATGGCACACTTTCTTTCGGCAATATCCTGCTCTGCTCTGCTCCCCAACCCAACCCCGCCCCACATCCCAGGAGACGTCCATTGATCTACTGTCTGGTGAGCCCAGTGTCTCCGATCTCAGGCTAATTCCTGGAGGGATTGGTTTTCCCTTGCTACCTTGTAGTTGGGAGTCCTGTTCCTGCCCCTTCCTGATTCTCCCCACCCTCCATCCGCCACAAAACAGGGGACTCCTGGACGACAAGGACCCCTTTGTCCCTCAGCGGAGCCGGACGCCCCACCTGAGGGTTAGGGGGAGAGGGGGGAGAGTGGGAGAGGGAGGAGAGGGGGAGAGGGAGGAGAGGGGGAGAGGGGGGAGAGGGGGAAAGGGAGTATATTCTGGTCTCAGACCCAGTTCCAGCCAGGTTTGTTTTGTGTTGAGCTTCACTTGTATGTGTTGATGGTTGATCTTTGGGGCCCTGTCCGTCAACCAGACCTTTGATGTGACTCCTGAACTGTGACATTACCAACTGTCGCCCCTAAAGACAGGTTTCTTTATTACATGTTTCCTGTCTTCCTGATATGTGGTCAGATCAAGCTGATAGTGTCAAACATAATCATTAGTGCCATGCTGGAATGGTGCGGTTGGAAGGTGGGCTGGTGAGCTGTTGTACACGGTTCTGTTTTTCTGCTGTGCTACACATCATGGTTTAAAGGTCAATAGAGGTCAAATAAATCTTGTTTTCCATTGACAATTGTATATGGACGATGTCCTCACTGGACCTTTGGTATGTTTACAGTGAATATGAACACACACAGTATCCACATAACATCTAATATAAATGCCCGTAATGTATACAAACAGTGTTTATGACAAACCTCAGAATGAGCATTCAGACATACCCCAATACTGAACACCCCTTATGCACATACTTTACTTTCCCCTCATCCAGCTAAAGCCCTTTAAAATCTGTCTCAACAAAAGTCTCAAATACACAAGATTGAGTCTTATTTTCCTTTCATTGTACCAGACGGACAACGCATACAAGAAAACAGAGCAGAAAGACAGAACATCCTTTCATTTCCATATAGATGAGAAGGGGGTGCGATGAAGTAAGCAAGTGTGCATTTGATCACAAAGCACAGTGGTTTTCATCTTGATGCTTCAATATTGTTCAAAGTGCTTTGCGAATTATCCCGAACAAAACGCTAGATAGAGGTGATGTGCTCTGCATTGTCATTCTAAAGGAGTACTAATAGGTTTCATCCAGTGTCTGAACACTCGAGACATGATGGAGGTTAAAGATACATGGAGATTGGGGGCGGAGGAGGCCTCCTTCAGTAGTTTTTATAACCTTTATTTTTCTCCCTCTGTCATTATGTTCCCTACTCTGCACTCGTCACGTTAGAGAGCCTTTTGGGATTTAAGGGTTTTTAAGTATTTTATTTGTGTACGGACAAATAAATAAATTGTTAAAGATTGCAAAATGATTACTACTGTGCAACTCCTGGTGAATCATCATGTCTTATGTAAACCTAAATACAAAACAAGTTAATTGAAATCATACAAATTAAGGGTTTGTGCCAAATTTACAAAAAAATTTTTTAACTTTAACACTTTTATTTTCAAGTGCCAGAAATAGTAAAACACGACAAAAGTGTTAAATTGTGACAAAATAGTGGAACTGCAGTTCCAGGTGGCTTGAAGATGGAGTTCATTCAGCAAGATCACATCAGGACATGAAAGCCTTTCTTTCCATCCCAACAACCCTACTCGTGTTTGCCTGAAGCACCGATGCTCAGATGAAGGAAACTCAGTTAGTGACAATCCAAGCCTCTGGTAAATGGAGTACAGAACTGTTAATGCCACTCAAGTGGCCATAACAAACTTCTGAAGAGACATAAGATGCAGGAATAAAACAGGACTGTCTGTTTTGGACATGCTGAGTGAATGGAGCTTTCTAAGATGATCCTGATACAATGAATAAAAGCAGGACTGGAACCACACATTAGCAAGTTATGACCATTCAAACTTCTGGATGAAACAAAATCAGATGTACTCTGTGACATGTCACAGCAATATGCAGGACATGAGTTCTGTATTAGTTTTCTCTGATGAAATAAAATTACCACATGTATTATACTAACCCTATAGGATGGATCAATGAAAACCCTAATATGAAGGCTTGTGATTAGTATCCTATCGACCCCAGTTGCCTATCACTTCTTAAAATAAGTGAAGCAGCCTCCAATTAAAAACAGCCAAGGCAATATTATATGCTAATATCCCTGTTGAATATAACTTTTACCCTCTCATAAGAGGTCAGATGTTTTAATCTCTCAATTAGCATAAAGACAGAGTGCTACAGCAGCGAGCGCCACTGGAGCAAACGAGCCCGCCAATTTAATTTGTAATTAATGAATGCTTTAAAGTGCTAGCAGGCACTGCAATTGTAATTCAAAACAAGAGAAAATTAATCACATTAATTGCTGCGAGAGAAAGTTAGCATTAGCATAATTGAAGCAGAGAGGATTAAAGGGCATTGCGGTGTAGGGGGCATGAGTAGTCAGTAATCCTCTACGGAGGAAATTGTTTGTTAGTTTAATTAATTACCCTCTGTATTCAGCACTAACATACATCCTAATCATACTTTTTTAACTTTCCTAAAAAGTAGCGTATCTAAAAATTTTATAAGGTGATCATTGTTGTGTCAAGTGATTCCCTAACTGTTGATTATTGGGTTGATTATTCATTGAAACTGAACTTTTAATAAAACATTGTCAATCAAAAACTCTGGGTTCCACTCCAACAGTCTCTTCATTTCTTTACTCGTTCAGTTGTATGTGTTGCAGACCTGAATATCGAGTAACATTTATCCTAACCCAGGGAATGATTGGGATGATAATTGAGGACAACGTATCTGTTGCTTCCAGAGCATCTGTTGCCAGTGTGGAGGTAGCCGACTTCACAGAGAAAGACCTGGAACATTAACCGCCACGAACCGAACCTACAGATGGATTCCATCGTAATGGTGTCATTATACGCCGAATTAAAAAGCGGGTAAATGGAAGTGTTAAAATTTAAATGACTCGAAAAAACCTACATCTCTCAAAGCCCAGCAGTCTTTAGAGAGGCCTCTGACACAGGGAATGGGATCGTAGCCGCGGTGATGAGCATTAATCACACGTCCATGAAATAGTAATGAAAGGATGAATAGTACAGTAGGCTGGCAGTACACATCATACAGAGAACACACTGGAACAGGCTGGCAGTACACATCATGCAGAGAACACACTGGAACAGGCTGGCAGTACACATCATACAGAGAACACACTGGAACAGGCTGGCAGTACACATCATGCAGAGAACACACTGGAACAGGCTGGCAGTACACATCATGCAGAGAACACACTGGAACAGGCTGGCAGTACACATCATGCAGAGAACACACTGGAACAGGCTGGCAGTACACATCATACAGAGAGCACACTGGAACAGGCTGGCTGGGGTTAGTCCTTCATCTCCTCGTACATCCGTACTTCCTACCAATGCGGTTAAGTATTTGATACGGCATAACATAACACATGTACTTGTAGCATTACAGTAAATGACTCGTGACACATGTATCACAGGCTTTGTTTCGGTTTCCTGACACGTTGATGTGAAAATAAGGAATATGTATTTAGACCGGAGGTCTGTAGGGGTCATGACCCTGAATGAGACCCTTTGACCTATGTCTGGGCCCCCATAGACACCCCACGGTCTTGACCTTTACCCTTCGACAAGCTGTTGAGTCAAAGGGTCGCCCTGGACTCCTGTCTCTAGAAGGTCTGGCCGGTTACGATCGATCAAGCACAGAAGATGAAGAGGGAACCGCAGCAGGCTTGGCACAAGGTGATCTGTGGTCTTTGGAATCATTCTGCGACTTGATCTTGTGATATGAACCTGTGTCCATGCAAGCTGAGCTTCCTAGGTCTGTCCAACTTTGTTTTTGATTTTTTTTTTATATTAACCACGCTACGTTTCTTCTTATTTGCCACAGTAATAGCACACCTTTTTCAGAGAACCTCGAGACACCCATGTTAGCAACTCAACAAAATTGTTTTGAGACAAGGCCATTTTGAACATTTTTGGTGAGGTAAAAAATCTTTCTTAAAATTTCAGCAGCACACAATATGTAGACTCATCAGACTTTTAGTGCAATTTCCAGTCTATCCTCTGAAAGAAGAGCTTTCAACTAAAGTAATACAGGCTCTGTTCTTGATAGAAGGCACAGAGTGTTCAGTTCTGAGAGAGGTGGGGTCGGATACTCTCACGGCTCTGAAGAGGGCGGAAAAAAAGAGAGTTTGAGCTGGTCCCCTCTAACCCGATAATTAAAAAGAGAGAGGTGAGTTTTGACAAAATGCCATTATCAAAACAACTCTCCTAAAGCTATTTAATGTGATTTATCTCCCGCACTAATAGCAGCATGTAACTGAGCATCTCTGCCCATGATTATTATTAGGACAAATGTTGTATTTCACATATTAATCATAATGATATGGTTAGCTTTCATCTATACTTTGGAAGCCACCCCCCACCTACCTCCCCCGCCCCCCCACCTACCTCCCCCGCCCCCCCCCACCAACACTTTTATGTCAGTGACTCTACTCTCACTCACTCTCAATCTTTCAGCAAATGGGATTTCGATGTTTTTCTTCAGACCTGCAACTGCTGGTCTCCACTGCACGCATTTATGTGCATTCAACTTTCATCTTTAAGATGATTTTGAATGAGTCCCCTATCACCCACCCTTCCCTGTCCTCCCTCTCTCCCTCCATGTCCCCAGTGTCTCTCTATCATGTTTATCTTCCTTGACAAAAGCTTCATTAGTGGGCTCCAGCCACCTAGGTAATTGGGCCCATTTATTTCAAAGGTACATTTAATGGTGTCTCTTATTTGTCAGGACCGCTGTGGATTAAAGTAGATCACAATGCCCCTTTCTCTCACTTCTATTTTCTTCATTTTAGAGGTGGTCAATTTTTGAATTATTTCTGCTTTTTCTTTCATCTGCAGCATGCGATAAATTGTATGGACCTTTTAAGTTAATAGTGGCAGCAGTGCTAGGTGTGTGTGCGTGTGTGTGGGCGTGGGCGTGAGCACGTGTGTGTGTGTGTGTGTGTGTGATGTCCAGAGCTACTTCTCTCGCCCACATGAAGGGGGTCACGGCGGACATCCCAAGGCCTTTTATTACCCTGCTCCCCCCCGAAAAACATCAAAAGCTACATAAGCAGCCAAGGTGGGCAGAAATGACTTTGTGTGTGATGTTTTGGTCCCTGTCCCTCTCCTGTTCACTCTCTCCTTTATGTCCGTAATTGCGGGTGATTATTTTAACTGTGAAAAGGGTAGCAGGTAATAGAGGCTGATTAAATCCAATGGACAGCCTCCCAGAGACCCTTAAGACACAGCCGTGTAATAACACGGTGGTCATGCATCACCTCCACAGCCCATCCACTCACCTTATTTTCCATGACACGGAGGCCAGATGCAATTTAATGCATTTATTGTAGTGTTCGTCCTTATATTGACAGCTGTAAACAGTTGTGGTTAAATTGATGCTCGCAGCAACGCGATGGTTGGCTGAGGTGCGGTCGTGTTGGGTTACAGGGATAAGACACACACACACACACAGACACACACTCACACACACACACACACACTCCTCAACATGAAAAGTCCCTGCCAGTGACACACACACACACACACACACACACACACACACACACACTAGGAGACTAATCATACAGTATAACCCTAGAAATTATATACTATCATTTGGCAACCACAGGCTAACACAACAGGGATTAGTGTCTGTGCTGAAACCATTTTTTGGTATCAAAGAACCCGACACAAAAAATATTACTGCCAACCAGAATGAAATCCTCATTCTTCATGACTATACCAGACACGGCACGATGCCAGCTAAACATATCCAGTTAAAAAGGCCGTCGCCAACAACGCAGTGACAATGGATTTATGGATTATCTGCGATTTCTCATTGTTGATTAATTTGTTTTGGTCTTGAAGGAATAAACAACGTATTCATCAGACCTCGTGAGATAACCTGGGATGGTTCAGACCTCCTGAGATAACCTGGGCTGGTTCATCAGATCTCCTGAGATAACCTGGGCTGGTTCATCTCAGGCCCTGAGATAACCTGGGCTGGTTCTTCAGACCTCCTGAGATAACCTGGGCTGGTTCATCAGACCTCCTGAGATAACCTGGGCTGGTTCATCAGACCTCCTGAGATAACCTGGTCTGGTTCATCAGATCTCCTGAGATAACCTGGGCTGGTTCATCAGATCTCCTGAGATAACCTGGGCTGGTTCAGACCTCCTGAGATAACCTGGTCTGGTTCATCTCAGGGCCTGAGGCCTCGGCGTCATCCTGGATCGTGTCCTCTCGTCTCGACCACGTTTCAGACCCCGTCCACGTTTTCTAGCCTCCACGATGTTTAGAACTACGTTCTTCTCGAATGCCTTGAAAGCCATCAAACAACTGAATTTTAACTGATAAAAAACATAAATACAAATTAACGTTACACACAGACAACGTCTGGTTTTCACGACCAGATGCATGTGTGCACACCACTGCCGACGGCCCAGGTTCCTATTCCTGTGAAAGTTGGATTGCCTGTTACTCTGAGAAAAACAGGACCCGCGTCTGCCTACGATAGCCTGCAGATGGTGTTGTGTTTCCCTAAAGCAAACAACCCAAAATGAAATTACCATCCATACGGGAAGCTTTGGAGTGAATTTCAAATGTGATCTGTATTAATGAGCCGACTGGTAGAGAAGGGAGCAGAATAGAGTAAGCAGTGTGCAGGTGCTGGGCAGTAGCTGCTATAAATCACATCTCTACTCAGTGCTATTAGCTGTGGAAGCTGTCGGGGGGAGAGGGAAACTAGGCGTCCTCTATACCATCCCCTACAGACACCCAGTCAGGGTGGGGGGGGGGCTTTTCACACAAGTAAACAACTTTGCCAGCCCAGAGGGTAGCCCCAACATCACCCCATCCATTAAAACAGGGAAGAATGAAATAAAGAAGGAAGGCAGGAAAGAAGGAAACAAACATTTATTTACTGTCTGGCCTCCCTGCTGTCACTTTTCCAGACTTTTTTGGGGGGCGATTTATTTTGGTTGATGGAATCCGGAGGTGAATTGATTGGGGCAGGTTGGCTGTGATGGCTGGTGTGCAAAGTACAGGGAGGGTTGGTCGTGTTGTGAGGGGCACTGGGGGGGCTGGAAAGGGATGAAGGGTTAGGGCTATATATGGAGTATAGGGAGTCAGGTGGCTGAGCGGTTAGGGAATCAGGCTAGTAATCAGAAGGTTGCCGGTTCGATTCCTGGCTGTGATAAATGACGTTGTGTCCTTGGGCAAGGCACTTCACCCTATTTGCCTCGGGGGGAATGTCCCTGTACTTACTGTAAGTCGCTCTGGATAAGAGCGTCTGCTAAATGTAAATGTATATATATACAAAGTTATAACATATGTATGTGTACATATAAATGATCCTGTCTTTAGTATCACACGTTGTTGTATTGGTGGACTGGATGTTTCCAATTCAGACACCTGTGTTGTAGAGCTCTGTCATCTGTTTGACTTGTGGTTTGCATAATAAGATGTGATTATTTTAAACCATTGTGGTCTGCCAACCACGGAGCACGAATATGAGAAGCTGGCATTCCAGACATACTCTCTAGAGAAGTGTGTGATGTCTCCAGGTGATGGGGATGGAAGGGGCCACACATGACAAGGGATATAACGCTCTTTGGCGCTTCACATCCCACAACGCAGTTATTTTGTTTACAACACAGTTTGTATAATCGCACAATCCAAAAGATACTACAATTATAGTATTGCTGTATATAAAGATTTATTTGTATTACCAGGATTATGATTAAAGTTTGGGTCAATAACAGATTAATCACGAAAACTTATCGTGGAATGCGAATCCCATCAAAAATATCTTGATATATTTCTTTAAAACGTAACCCTAACCCAAAGCTTTGATTCTCTTGATGTTTTTTGGCAGGTACATTTGGCCCGAGCTGGTGTTGTTGTGTCTGGTTGGTCAGTCACAGACATTGTCTGAGATGTAATATGCAGTATAAGGTAACCATGGCTCCCAGGTATGGTGGCTTATTACACATATCATGCCTGGATGTGTCACTGCTATGTTATTCTGTGCCATGACATCAGATTCAGACTTTATGAACAGGCGGTTCTTGGTTACTATCGACTGTATTTACTATTGACATTAAGCTCTGTGTTGTCTGGACACAGAAGTCCTCAGCGTTACAGCAGCTTTTCAGTTACTTTCAGTTGTTGCGTCTGAATGTCAGTGAGAGTGGAGATGAGACAACTCGGGGGGATCTGTGGAGGAGAGAGAGGGGAGGCTGAGGGGAGAGACGGGGGGATCTGTGGAGGAGAGAGAGGGGAGGCTGAGGGGAGACACGGGGGGTCTGTGGAGGAGAGAGAGGGGAGGCTGAGGGGAGACACGGGGGGGTCTGTGGAGGAGAGAGAGGGGAGGCTGAGGGGAGAGACGGGGGGATCTGTGGAGGAGAGAGAGGGGAGGCTGAGGGGAGACACGGGGGGGTCTGTGGAGGAGAGAGAGGGGAGGCTGAGGGGAGACACGGGGGGGTCTGTGGAGGAGAGAGAGGGGAGGCTGAGGGGAGAGACTCGGGGATCTGTGGAGGAGAGAGAGGGGAGGCTGAGGGGAGACACGGGGGGATCTGTGGAGGAGAGAGAGGGGAGGCTGAGGGGAGAGGAGGGTGGAAGACGACTAGAGAAGGAGAGGTACAGCAAGCGATTACAGGGGGAGACAAAGACAGCCCTGTCTCGCTTCTGACAGCTGCCTCTACATCAGGACACACACTCACACACACACACCATTCCAACCAGACACGGGAATTTCCCCTCCCCCCCCCCCCCACACACACACACACACAGACATCATCCATTTGTCCCTTTCTTTAATTTTCTTCTTTTTTTTTAACCAGAGACATGGACATAATAACAGCCAACAACAACACAACAAAGATGTGTTTCTGTCCCTCCCCCTCTCATCCCAGCGTCTCCCGACAGGCTCTCTGGTCTGGCCTCTTCACGTCTGTCCCAACGGGGAGAAAGAGATACGCCTGAATCACGCAAAGAATGCTACAGGGAGGTTTGGTGTGGTTTAGTCAACCTGCCTGCCAAGGAATCTGGAGACGCCTGTCCTTGGCAGGTATTTGGTGTCGCAGACAAAGTTGGTTTTTCATTTCGTTAGATTATTCAGACACTTTGAGACAAGCGGCCAGCTCACAATAGAATCATAGATGAGGCATTCACTCGTTTATAGAGGTTTACATTCCTGAGATAAGCAAAGGTTGAGTTGTTGACAATGAACATTGTCTGGGCCTTGCCCAAACGACTGCTCACCTGCGGAGTTTCCCCTTCCTTCACTCACAGTTTAGGTTTTAATAAGGAAATAAAACAAGTCAGGTCCTTCGGCCCTTTACAACAACCTGCGTCAACTTATGACCAATGTCAAATTCTTCCATCGGCCATGCACCTTTTACGGTTATTTCGCACCATCCTCACAAACATTTTGATTCCTTCTTTGTACTGAGATTACCCTGGACAGTCACCTGGGCTCCACCCATAAGCTACTGTGCATTGTTGACCGATATCTGTGTTTAGAGAGGGGCCTACACAGATCGGCTTACCCACCAAGAGAGTGTCAGAGACCCCGAGGGTACAAGTTAAGAGTCCGGCCTCACACTTGACGTGACCCAGTGTATTGTCTGCCCCTCCCCCCTCCCCCCTCCCGCCTCCCTTCTTCTCTATCACCCTGTGAAGCGATTTCGTGACATACACTGTTGCCACCGTGACAGTCAAGCTGATGTCTCCAAACAACTGCCACCATTCTCAAAAAAAGAATCTTTCCCTCCCACAAGAAGAATGTTTCACCTGTAAAAGTCTTGTAATTGATGTACTTTTTTTTACAGCTATTTTCTGGTAACCTGATAATGCTGTTGTGAATTTGCTTATCTGAGAGGACATCTCAATGAAGACAGCTGTCTTTCACCCCAGCAACTGTACTTGGGAAGTTAAATGAAACCCAAGATGTGCTCTAATGAAATTCAATTGGTAGAATTAGAAGGAAAGAATTGATTACAGTAACATGATCGTGCACATGAATTTGAACTGAAATTTGTACCCTGCAGTTTGATCTTCTGGTTTACACTATCCAAGCTCACAGAGGTCATCTCCAACAGAGCACACCTGCACGATCTCTGGAGATGAAGTGATAAGGTGGGGACTTGAAATCCTACACACCTGTATTACGTTTCTGGGATGAGGTAATCTCACATTCTTTATTTCCAGTCACCCAAACAAATACACATAACCTCTCCTTGGATCTCCTGCTTAACAAATTAGCCCATAATAACCACATAATCTCATTACACTCCTTGGTGTCACTGGGTAGCTATCTTGGCATGCCTCGCTGGTGAAAAATATCTCCACATTCCTTCATCTCCAGGGGTACACTGGAAGGAAAAAAGAGTAATGTTGGTGACAGTTCCTCAGTGGAGGCTGAGTAATGACCTGTACTTTGTGTTGCCGAGGACTTGTCATCACCTGCATGTTTGCCATTCTATCCACACAGCCTTTGCCTTGTTAATTTACACAATGGTTGAATATGAGCAAGCAGAGGGTCAGGGTTTCACCCCAGGCCAGAGGTGTGTGTTACAAGTGAACCCTGGAACCAGTGACACACTGACAGGGTATATGGGGGGGGGGGGGGGGTGCATCTGCAGTGTGTGTGTGTGCATGTGCGAGGGTGTGTGTGTTGGTGGAGGTGTGTGTAGGGGTGTTATTTACGTCACCACGCATTACAACATGAGTCTATAAAGAATTATAAAGTTACTACTCAGATGTGTGGACTGTGTAGACTAAGACCTAAGGATCCATAGAAGTGGTGTCTGATTCAGCTGCTCACACATTTGCAATAATGACTACTGCTTATTTCCTTTCCCACCATATCATGTTCATTGTTAAGTATACTATATATATGTTCTTGAAATATCATGAGAGAAAAAACGGTCTCGTTGCGTGCACTGTCAGGTCATCTAACTTCTTTGGCAAAAAAAAAACTCAGACTTCACACCATGCTGATTTGGGAATTCCCAAATAGTCTGTAACTCTGTGATTTCTGTGAGGGCTGCATGGGTCTATGATGGGCTTAAACTCCAGCAAGTCAATATACATGTAACTGAATATAACAATGCTGGGTGGGCATAACACACACACTTTCAGTGGGTATGCTCTCCTTATTGCCCTGTCTTACCCTTCCCATCCTTGAGCATGCACCTGCCTGTCAGCTAAGCTTTCCAACATTAAAAAATCCTCCAGAAACATCTGCCTTCAGCAAACCCCTGCAGACATCTAATCTACTGTTTGGTGACATACACACTGTGGTTTAATCACCAGATTGCCGAAGCTATGACCTCAATCACTGTTCCAACTTTAAAATAGCTCAGCCTTCAGCCTGCCTTGGCTAACAGGAAACCATTAAAGCAGCAATTACCATTTCCATCCATCCACACAGTCCCTATTTTATTTTAATCTGTTTAAGTGCATTTTCTGTGCGAGGTTAAAATATGAATCCCCCCACCACCCCCTCCCCCTCCCCTCTTGAACGAGCCGGGGTTTCAGGCCGACTTGAGAGCACAATCTACGACTGATTTAATTTGGCCTCCGCAAACATTTCTAATGACATTACCCCTACTGCATCTACTGACTGCCTCTCCCTTCTATTCCATTAACTCCTAAATCGGGTTTAAAGACCATATTGATGCTGGATGCTATTATGGGTGATTATCAAAACAACAGACAATGGGGCAAAGTGTTTACTAACTGGTTTATCTGTAATTTTGCCTAACTACAACAGATGGGAATGCTACAAATTATGAACTTGAAGCTTTTCAATGCAGGAGAAGTGCTCCGTGTGTTCTCTAGAAGACAAAAAAAGACAGAATAAAAAACAGAAAGAAAGAGAGAGAGAAATAGTGAAAGAGAGAAGGAAGGAAACTCTTTGTCAGACAGTTGACATTGAGGAATGGGGTTCTTTGTTTGGAGGCATTGACCAAAACATTAACTGCCGTTTGAGATTTATTATATCTCTGTAATATAAAAATATTGACTATTTCCTAATTTTATGATTAGAATTTTTTAAAATAATAATCTAAACAGTTCGATATAAACAGCAGCTTTTTATTGCTCTGTTTATGTATTTTTCCAGATTCTGTCTGAATGGAAGGCAGTTTAACACGATGTCTGTTCAGCGGCTTGACAGAAACTAATGACTGCTGTCTATCTGCATACAAGCTTCCAGCTCTCTGGTGCTCTCTTCCTGGTAATGATTGTGTTATTAACCCCGAAACCTCTCTCAAACTGTTATTAACTGCTCTGGGGACAGGACAGGGCTAAAACTGTCTTCGCTCTGCAGGCAAAGGCCCTTGGAGGACAGCTGGATTCTCTCTGGTTATCCATCACTGTCAGAGTCTGGTGAGGGCTGGTCTGGGGAGAATGGAGACGCAGACACCGTAGCATCAGCCTGGATGTGGACACCCAGATGGTAGCTTGTGGTAGATCACAGAGGAGGATGCAGGATTTCAGAATCAGAATCAGAATCAGAGGTCCTGTTGAGATGGCTTTTATGTCTTCTTGGAAGTGAAATGAGGGGCAAGTGTCCTGAGTTTCTCAAGAGCGTCGTCCGAGTGCTATTTAGAAATCAGGAACCGTTAAGGATTATTATGGACTTGGGAAATCCAATCGAGTGCTGTCTTGACTTTTTACCTTCTTCAAACCGTTCGGTTTATATTTGTCTTGTCAACAATACTTGTGTTTCGCGGCTAAGGCCTATAATCAGTCCTTCAGTGTGACATGGTAAAGTGTTACCGACAGTCAATTTCCCTCCAAACTGTGTTTGACTCTTGTCTATCCAATCCAATTATTGAGCCAGCACCGATGAGGAAGCTAGTCTGAGGGACCTTGTTTGCATGATCCACACTGCTGCTGAACGATGATTTGCAAATTGCACTCGCCCATATTTTTTCCTGCTAATTTCGTCAGACCCTCCTCTCCAGTTTAGCCCACACCCAGACATTAGTGAGATGGCACACTTCAGAGTAGACGGGTGGAGTGTGTGTGTGTGTTATCGATGAGTGAATGGAGAGTGGTGTGTGTGTGTGTCTGCTGATGGGCGTGCGTGTGTGTGTGTGTGTGGAGTTAAAGATGGGTGTGTAGCAGAAGGTTGAATCCATCCTCCTGGCCTCTCCGAGTGATAGATATGCTAATACCCTCCTTTCACTCCACTTCACTCTCTTTATTCTTCCCAATTAAAGCAAACGCCAGTGAAACTGTAATTAAGCCGTGTCCAGCCAAAAGCCTGCCTGCTGATTTTAATGAAGCTCCATTGATTCTCCCTTTATTTGCTATCGGTCGCCCCATAACATTCACAGGCCTGAAACAAATGGACGTTAAAAGGACTGCTCTCCCCAGCCAGGGAGTACATTGTACTGGCCTGTTTAATTAAAAACCGGATAGAAAACTGCTCGAAAACAGATATACCATTAGTGGAGAATTATTAGAAAAGTAGAGAGGGAGTTTGTGTACTTGTATGTGTGTTTGTCTGTGTATTTGTGTGTGTGTGTGTGTGTAAATCAAGTAGAGAAGTTCATCTTGAGATTCTTTCTATTCTGAGTATATAATCACTGGTTTGCCTGAGACTTCTACAGCGATGAGAAGTCACCAAAGTTACCAAACACAAGCTAAGTTAATTGGTTGATGGTGAAACAGAGATGACCTCTGCCAATCAATATAGGACAATTGAAAATATGCTGAAACCAATTAGCCAGATTGAGCTTTTTGCTGGGGGGGGGAGATTGTTCCATTGGAACTCTAATGTGAACACAATTAAAGACAAAAGGCTTAGTCAGGCAGAAAGACAGAGTTAAAGTGTCAATTGACTAGAATTTCTGAATGGGAACGGTTTGAACGGATTGGGATAGTCTGGTACTGCAAGGAACCCTAACACTGGGAAGTACAACTGTGACTAGCTACGTCTTACTCACAGTCATTAATTTAACCCCAATTTACCCTCTCTGCATGGATTTTGTCTAGTGACCATACGGTTAAACTAGATAGCATTTACACTTAGGGTTAGAGGGTCACGGTTGGGGGTTAGGGTTTTGACTCGGTAAAGTAAGTACTAAAGACATTTTTAGAAAAAACAAAAGCGTTTACAGCTACACACAGAATTAGCAACTCCAAACGAATCAAGTAATTTGTCAAAATGCTACGCACGATACGATACAGAAAAGCCCCACAGTAGGTGCACTGTGTTCAACTGCAAGTAAATTACCTCTCGAACAGGGAAGTTTCTCAATTTCTGCATGTTTTGCCTAGAAAAAAAGTAAAGATGCATGACTGCAGAAGATACATTTTGAGAGTGCTTTCACCGTTCTCTTCTATTCAGTAAACTGGCAAGTTAACGAGGCCTAGATTAAAAGCAGATTTCTCTATACCGGGAACACTAGCCTGAGCCCTGTGAGTATAATACAGATCACATCAGAATCGAAAGCACATTAGTCTAAATACAGCATCGAGGCTTCTCGTCTGCGCTTTCAATTCATAAAATGATTAAATTAGCCCCATTGAATATCACCATCTAATGGATTAATAGCAAGATTTGATAAAAAGCTGTTGTGAAGAATAAACCAACAACAAAGAAAGATTAGGTTGGGGGACTTGGGTGAAAAAAACTAGCTTAAAGCATTGAGCATAATGGTTTTCCACACAAGGAAAAAAGGTCATTTAAACAAATATATTGTGCTCTTATTAAGCATTTTTTTTGGTCTCTCTCACTGTGGAAAAATGGCTCCTGTCTTTTTCACCTTCTATGAAAGGAACTGAATAAAAGAAGTGAGATGTGTAAAAGCTCAGACCTAGAGACCTGGCATCATGTCCACAAAAGCTAGCGGATAAAGACACAAAATGGTGCCCCCCCCTCCCCTTTTTACCCATAACCCCACACTACCATTTCCCCTCTTCTTAATATCCCCCACCCCCTCCATTCCCCACTCCTCTCCTCTTATTGCTGTAATTAGGCGAATTAAAAGCATTAAGTAGTTAATGTAACCATGGTCCTGGATCCCTGCTTCCTTCAGTATGAGGCAAAGGGCTTGGGACCAGTCCAACAGAAAGACTGTCATAGGTAAGTCACATCAACCTGCATCATCTGAATGGAAACCTCCAGAGACACGCTCACAAGAGGCTCGTCATCTCCCCTCTTGTCCTCCCCTCTCTCTCTCTTTCTCTTTCTCTCTCACTGCCTCTCGCATTTTCTCTCTTCCTCTCTCGTTTCCCTTTGTTCACCCCCCCCTAATAGATCTTCCGATAAATTAACTGCTTTTTAGTTTGCAGCTTCGGACGCCAATAATCCATACGAGAGAAGTGTAGTCAAGTTACACTAGAAAGTAGCAAACTGGCGCATTTTCTCGCTGCAATTAGACCCCATTAGTCCTGCTTCTAATTAGCAGGCAAGGATGTTGATGCTTCAAGTGCTGGTTTGAGGGGGTGTTGTGTTTCTTTGGAGCGACGCGGCTGTCTTGCACGGAGTCTGTCTGCTTCTTTCGTCTCCTCAGCACCACACTGATCAGCGGCCATATCGTGACTTTCAACTGACCCCTCAATAGAGAGAAAGTAGACAGAACGAGGTACAGGAGAGACAGAAGGAGGATGAGGATGTCAAGTGAGACAGAAAGGGCAAAAGGGATCAAGATGAGGGAGAGAGAGAAAGAGAGAGGGAGAGAAAGAGAGAGAGAGAGAACAAGTCAGAGAGAGAGAGAGTACAACGGCAAAAGCCCAAAGTCAAATTGATCTGCTTGAGGTGCCACATTTAATTGTTAGCCAACAGACGGACATGACATCTTAGCTGCGCTATCCTCTCCCAGGCCGCATTAGCTAACCACACCGCTTCATGTTCACAGACTGGAGTCAGACAGTCTGGGAGAGGATCGGCACAGCGGCACTCTGCGCTCCCCAGTCTGTTTCCCCGGTGTGACGACATCACTGCTCCTCTCTGCCCAGGCTCCCAGGGACGCCAGGAAAGGTCACGCCGGCAAACAGGAGCATGGTGGTAGACCACGCCGAAGAGAAGAAGAGAGAGAATTAATATCTCTGTTTTACGTTGTCTAATATCTCTGTTTTACGTTGTCTATGGATGAAGCCATGTGTCCGTGTTAGCTTTGGAGATCTCAACATGTAATCCAGAAAAGGAAGGGTGCCTAAATAGATGTAGATGTCTTACATTTACATGACGCTCTTATCCAGAGCGACTTACAGTAAGTACAGGGACATTCCCCCGAGGCAAGTAGGGTGAAGTGCCTTACCCAAGGACACAACGTCATTTTTTTGTGGCACGGCCGGGAATCGAACCAGCGACCTTCTGATTACTAGCCCGATTCTTTAACCGCTCAGCCACCTGACTCCCCCCACCTGTCTTAACTATTGGTAAACTGACATGTTGTTTTAGCTCCCTTTTCCTTTTAGACTACCACCCGCAGTATATTAAAAACAATTGAGATAATTACAGCCAATTAAGTAGTGATTCATCTGTCTAGATAAACAGTCTGTGGCACTGTGTTAATACGATGGAGCAGTTTATCAACCCAAACACACACAGAGCTGCCGGCAATGTTATAGCCCCTTCAAACACACACACACACACACACTCACACACTCTGTACTGTGTGTACATGCACATACTATGCATCCACAAACTGGGTGTGATCCGCATCGGGCACTCACAGACACACATAATGATTTGTTATGGTTGTAGAGACCTAATTCATAACCGGTTAGGTTTGCTCTCGGCTCTGACTGTAACAGAAGATTTTACATCCTCCTTAAACCGGTAACCACCCTAGATGTCTCTACTAACAGGGACTTCTTATTGAGACGGTCTTATCGTACCATCACAGTTCATCACACAAACTATTTCCCATTGAGGTTTTATCTTTCCACAGCCTGCTGTGTTATCTAGTCAGACATCCAGTGGAGGCCGTGGCAGCCTCCAGCCAGGGACTGTCAGCCCAGGGTTCATGAGTCTGTCACGGTCTTCATGCTGACAGGCCATGCGGATGCCCTGGAGGGAAACCAGAAATCTATGCTGTGTGTGTGTGTGGGGGTGTGTGTGTGTGTGTGTGGGTGTGTGTGTGTGTGTGAGAGAGAGAGAGAGAGAGAGAGAGAGAGAGAGAGAGAGAGAGAGAGAGAGAGAGAGAGAGAGAGAGAGAGAGAGAGAGAGAGAGAGAGAGAGAGAGAGAGAGAGAGAGAGAGAGAGAGTGTGTGTGTGTGTGTATGTATACAGTACTTAGGCTTGGGCATAGGGATAAACAACACAAAAGCGTAAACTCAATGAACCAAGTTTTGACACACAGAGATCATGATTCCAGTGTTGCGTCAGGTCAGTGGATTCATAAAGGATCCGAATGGGAGTCGGATGTTATGTCACACGGTGCCTGGGATCCCAGGATTAACCCGTGAGCTCTTGGCTCTGTGACGTTTGAGTTTTCTTTGCAGGCCAGCAGGTGAGAGCTGAGGTGACTTTGTCCTGCATTTTGTCAGAACAAAAGACCTACGAGTACAGCCAGCCCTCTTTGTCAGACCTGAATCAAAGATGCGATCTCAGTTGCTGTAAAAACGTGCCTGGGGATATATCAGGTGTCTGATACACTCTAACCTCCCAAGGCAGATGCTACAGACGGCTTAGCAATCCATGTCTCCCCACTGTGAACATAGCAAACAAACTGCATAATTAAGTGCTCTTGAATTAACGTTATCTTTAAAGTCAGGATCAGATATGCTGTATGGTGTTCATGTACTGAGAAACATTAAATTGTCTTGATCAGACATGCACTGGTGTACCATCTTATTTATTGGTCAGGATCTTAAAGTCGTGCTGACTAACTGATTATGACAAATAAACATGTTTTACTGGGACATACAATGCTTACATTTTTATCGGTTGCATTTACACTGCACAGGTTTTTGACGCATTTTAGACTCATCCTTTTTTCTGCTTCTAATGCTATGGAAAAAAAATCAATGATGGGTTTCAGTCCACTCCCTCCTTACAATATTTGGTTTCTTGTGGCGTATTTATTTCCTGAGTGGCCGCGAATAAAGCCCATCCAATCGAAACATCAATTCATTATCTGAAAGTGCTCGTTCAAAAAAAAAAAAAAAAAAAAACATCACATTTTTCCTGGAAATATCTCAGCCTAGCATCCGTTTTGGCCTTCCCAGTCAGTGTGAAATCAAATACAGCCTGATGTTTTCATTCACTTTCAGTCATCAAAGTTATCAGGGGGTTTATTTCCGTAGCAGTAAGTGAAGGAGCTGTTAGCTTTCTCCAGATGAGTGATTTAAAGAGGCCAAGCGGACGTGCGCGCTGACTGAAAGAGACAGACGCGGTCCGGCGCAGCCGTCTGGGGCTTGCATCTCCTGACATCCATCCCTCCAGCACCAGGGTCACGTTTCCCCCGCTCAAAGACGCCGCCATGGAAACAGCACCGACGGCCCATAATGGACAACCAAACAGGCCTCCATTTACTAATATTTTTTTGTAAATACCAGATCATGTTTTAACACAGCGAGTCCCACGGGGAGGGGAAAGAGGCCTGTGAGAGCGTTGGTGGATGACATGTTTGAGGGGCCGGTATCGAACCCAGAGCAGATGGACAGGACGCGCGCTGAGAGGAGAGAGGTTCTGCTCAACCAGGGGACTGCTGTTGGGATTCTGCTGGAGGTACCTCTGGCTGTTGGTCTTCAGGGGGGCCTGCCTTCTGGTGCCTGACGGGGAGAGGGGGGTTGGTGGAGGGGGTCATAGTCCCCCTCTGCCCTCCCCTGATTACCCGATAATGGATGACGCGGGTCCCCCAGACTCCCTGGACCTCCTGTGGGAGCCCTACTACCCGTGACCCCTATCTATCTCCACCCCCGACCCCGACCTCTTAGAAACACACTAAATAATCTTTAATTTGACAGGGGCTCAAATGAAATTCAGCTTAGAGCTGCGTCGTTTGGCCCGGACAATGGAATATTGATAAATGGATCATTGTCCTGCTTGATTTTTATGGGGGGGTAGGAGTGAGGGGGGTGGTGGGAGTGAGGGGGGGGGGGGGTTATGGGGGTGAACATAGAGGAAGAAGGATTTGGGTCAGACATGTTTTAGGACATGAACGTTCTCTTACCTGTGTGAAGGGGTTCATTATCACTGTGTTCTTTACTCATCTAAAAAGTAAAAGTCATCAAGGTATGAATGATAGGCCGACTGCGTGATTTCCTATTACAGCCGATCATTTCCGTTTTATGTAGCCTAGCTTACAGTATGCAGGTTGTTCTACATTGTCCATTTAGTGAACACAGACGTATGGATTGTGTCCCTGGCCGCTGGGTTTTATGCGGATAAGCGACAGCAGACCCACACGTGGCAAATGTGCATCTATGAACCTGATCCAGTTTGGGTTTCTGCCACCACGGAAGAAGTCGCCAGCATATTTACCTCATCAGCGGAGTCAATTAATCGCCTCACTCTAAAATAAACAAAACAGGGATCCCAAACACCCACCTATTAAATCAGCAAGCGGGCTGGATGGCTGCTTTTAGACGGAACATTTACATGTAATTATCTTCTTATATAATTAAGCGCACTCAGTTAACAAGCATCTTGCTAGCAGGCGGCGTTGCTTACCCAAGCGAGCGGCAGGCAGCCCAGAACACTGAGTGAGTGAGTAATTAGCGCGCAGCATGCCGGTGTTAATGGAAGTGATCTAAAAAATCATCGGGAGGAGAGGGGAGGGGGGGGGAGGGAGAGCAGGCGAGGGGCGGGAGAGAGTGGAGATGAAAGGATGGAGAGGAGTGAAAAGGGAAACGGGGGCTAACAATTAATGTCTGAGCGAGAATAGTGGAAGAATGAGAGAACGAGAGAACGAGAGAGAGAGAGAGAGAGAGAGAGAGAGAGAGAGAGAGAGAGAGAGAGAGAGAGAGAGAGAGAGAGAGAGAGAGAGAGAGATCAAGAGGGAAAGAAAGAAAGAGAAGAACGTTGAATGATTTATTTCGTGAACAAATGCTTGTGTTTTATCAGCGAGATCAGTATTTCTACTATCACACAGAGCACTTTCATGTTCAACTTCGTTTTGTGGACATATTTCTGTCCACATGATCCCTGGTAGGCATTTAACATCAGTCTGGACTGGTTCAGATGAACAAATGTGACCCAGCCCAGTTTGAACCCAATACTCTTCTAGGATTCCATACAGTCCAACTATGAGCTCACACATGCCGGAGGGCTTGTGAGGAGCTGAACTTTGTCACACTCATTTTGCCATATCACTTACTTGTCTGTCTGGGAAAAATACGAATATGAGACATGTTCAATCCAAGTTGCTAACAATTTTGTTGATGAAAATGCCATTGCGAGATTACAATCGAAACTTTTTTTTTTATATAATTGATGTGACTCAACTCATGCCGCATTTCACAATTTCTATAAAACAACTTCGAAAACACTTTCAATGCATTCATTCGATGGGGGGAAAAACGGATTATCAATCCAAACCGGCATCCATCTTTCTTGCCAACGTCTCCAGAAACCCAAGCAGTCCCTCTCTAGTCGTTAGCCCGCGGCTCAATCCGCACGGCAACAAAGGGCAACAGTCCTCACCTGTCATGTCAAACCACCATCCTTTCAACAGCTCGGTCACCGTGCTCCACTCCCCAAACTCACCCCACCACCCTCCCTCCCAAGCCCTGCCATGAAATCCCAAATACCCTGGAAGTCAACAGCATTGTTCTGGTCTAATATTGGCCCTCCAGAGTACTGTCCAGGTGTAACAGACAATACCACTACGCCAGCCAGGGGCTCAAAGAGCCACATTGAATGGCTGCCAAAATTCCTCACACAGTGATTGCCACAGCTTATATTGAAATTATGATACAAACTATGCAAGTCAGTAAGGAATATGTGTCCTCTTTGTTCCCGGGCTTTCTATTGAGTCCAATAAACACTTATCTCCTCTCCTGGGAGACTCAACCTCAAGAAGTGACAAAGCCTCTTCTCCGAACACGACACCAGCCCCTCGACAATACAGAAATACTCTATCCTCTAAACACTAATTGGTGTTATTCACCTTTTGATAATTTGGAGTTGGGCAGACGTAATGGTAAAACCCTTACGCAGTGCTTTTGAAGGCCCGTAACCCGAGTAACCGGACCACAAAGAGCAGAAGACAACTAAAATGCGCTATTTTCTGTTGTTTATCATTGAAGCCGGATCATTTGTGGGGTCTTCTGAGAAAAGAGAGTGTAATTTGAATAGGGTCTGACTTTAAAGGGAAACTGTCGGTGTCCTAAGTGTCGCTGGAATCACAGGGTGTCCTTGTCGGCAGACGGGCGGCGTACATATCGGTTATTGATATTCTCTCTCCGTGTCACCGGCTGCATCTGGACATCTATGAAAACAACAGAGGCTGAAACAGCCCTGCAGAGCCCAGGCAGAATAAATACATTTGCTCTCCTTGTCTTAGGCAGCAGCTGCCAGGTGTTGCAGTTGGACGGGTCAGACCAGGTTGGACTTGGATGCAGTGCCATCTACTGGTGAGAAGACCCAGAGACTAGCAGCCAAGCAACAAGCACAGGTACTGTAAACAATAAACCACAACCAGCACTAGCGTCTGAGGTGTGTAAGACTTTGGCACAGGTGAGGAACGCCGTACTGTACTTAAACACGGGGAACAGGTCGTGCATGCGATGCGCACCAGCTGATATGACTGCGATGCTAAACGTGCCCGTTGACTGATATGTTGATAAAGTGTGGGTGAACCATGTCTTATCCACTTGAGCATGTCTCAACAGCCCTCAGACAGAGCTGGCGAGGAGTTCTTCCTCCAGGGAGAGAATAGAGGGGGCTAGCGACAAAAGAATTCAAACTTTGACCAAACATATCCCTCCGGGGAACAAGAGCAGTTTGAACTCTTGCAAAACCACAACACGCGTGGGAATCCAACACAAAGCAGCATTTAGAGGACCTTTCACAGGGATGACAACTCACATTGAGGGGCTTGATGCACCTGGTGGAAGAAGAAGGCAAATGTGGGACAACCCAGACGCTCTACACACATCGACCGAGGCCTTGAATACACTTCCTGTCAGACTGAACACAGACAGGCAGATGAGTGACAGTTGGCTTTCTGAACTGATGAAGAGTGAAAATTGAAGTTTTCTGTCTCACATTAAGGGGCACCCATTCAGCTAGGATCCGAGTGGCAGCTTTGTGTGGATGTTGCTAATAAAAAAACAATTCAAATGTAATAATTATAACAACCCCTTATGCTGTGTACCATTAAATACATTTAGCATTTGTTTTTTAACACTGGTTTCCGGTAGCTCTTAAAAGGATTAATGATACTTAAAAAGCAGTACTGTTGTTATTTGTAATACCGTTGACTTGCCTGTCTGGTCTCTCCACAGAACAGATGGGAGAGATCTGGAAGAGATCAACAGCCACCTCAATGAAACAGGCAGCTCTGCGTGGGATGACATCACGATGATGCAGTTTACCCCAGGGGCAAATATAGATCATGTTTATCTGTGGGAGAGGATTCATTTGTGACATGGCTAACAGATCACTATTGACTGTGCTAGCGCAGAGAGCTCCGTTGACTCATTCATTTCATTGGAAATTAAATCATTTAGCCCACAATGCGTCATTATAACATTAATACTCTGCTTTTTTATGTCTGTTGCCACTAGGCTGTTAGTAATGAGAATTTGTATTTGCTCCGACT
This sequence comes from Osmerus eperlanus, assembly GCF_963692335.1. Taxonomy (NCBI): domain Eukaryota; kingdom Metazoa; phylum Chordata; class Actinopteri; order Osmeriformes; family Osmeridae; genus Osmerus; species Osmerus eperlanus. The sequence goes on from NC_085023.1 coordinate 20,228,501, forward strand.
ATCTCTAGGTTGAATTGTTAGTTTTTATCTTGAATAACAAGCCAACCAATGAGTAAGATGATGAAGTCCAAGGATATCGTATCATCTTAAAAGAATTAAAAAAAGAACACAAGAGTTGAGAGTAGATCTGAAGCTAAAACACAATTTCTCTGATATTTCTTATTATTACACCTCTAGACATCATCTCCCGCAAGCTGCTACCCCACCCCAGGGAAGGAAGGCACACGCCAAGGTCTTTCATTTGAGCTCGTATTATGCTCCTGTATCTCTGCTCATTTTTCACCCGTATTGCATTAAGTATTGATATTGATTTCTTGTAAATGGTGGCGAAATGGATGGGCCACACTTTTTTGTGTTATTGTTCTGCAGCACTTGTATGTAATTTATTACGGTTGGGGTTTTCAGGTGAGGCCTACAGTCCCTTTACTGAGAGCAGCTCTGATTGAGCATGCCAACCTCACCAACGGATGTAAACTCTTTCTCTTACACACACACACACACACACTCTCTTTTTTTGTACACTCTTCCTCTCTTCCTTTACAGTTTCTCTCTCACTATTTATCTTTTTCTCTCCATCTCGTTCTCTCTTTCTCCCCCTTTCCCCTCTCTCTCTATGTCTCTCTCTGTCTCTCTCTCTTTCTATGTCTCTCTCTGTGTCCCTCTCTCTCTCTCTCTCTCTCTCTCTCTCTCTCTCTCTCTCACTATTTATCTTTTTCTCTCCATCTCGTTCTCTCTTTCTCCCCCTTTCCCGTCTCTCTCTATGTCTCTCTCTGTCCTCTCTCTCTCTCTCTCTCTCTCTCTCTCTCTCTCTCTCTCTCTCTCTCTCTCTCTCTCTCTCTCTCTCTCTGTGTCCCTCTCTCACTCTCTCTCTCTCTCTCTCTCTGTCTCTCTCTCTCTGTCTCCCCCTTTCCTCTCTCTCTCTCTCTCTCTCTCTCTCTCTCTCTCTCTCTCTCTCTCTCTCTCTCTCTCTCTCTCTCTCTCTCTCTCTCTCTCTCCTCTCCCTCTCCCTCTCCCTCTCCTCTCTCTCTCTCTCTCTCTCTCTCTCTCTCTCTCTCTCTCTCTCTCTCTCTCTCTCTCTCTCTCTCTCTCTCTCTCTCTCTATGTCTCTCTGTCTCTCTCTCTCTCTCTGTGTCTCTCTCTTTCTCCCCCTTTCCCCTCTCTCTCTCTCTCTCTCTCTCTCTCTTTCCGCCATAAACCAGGAGGTGAGAAGCCCCTCGGAAAACACACAGCAATAAAACAAAACAAAAAAACCCAAACTTTACAGCCCTTTCTCAATCTTAACATCCCATAATGTCTGCCTCCTATTTTATTCTCCCCTTTCTCACTTTTTTATCATTATCATTCTTTTTTAGTGTAGTAGCAGCACTTGTGTTGAAACCCATTCCCAGGACCATGACAAAGCATGGCCTTCTTGACAAACTGGAGTGGTTTACCTGCATTGTCATCCTGGCCAATTTCTTTTCCCAAGCTGCCACAGCTTCAGCAGGGTATTTGCATTTCAATAGCCTCTCAGTGGGCCTCCATATAGCCTGATATTATATCTAGCTCCATATGAATCTGTGTTAGGTCCCTGCATCCACAGATGTTCAACTGCCAAACAGTAATCGAAAAAGGTAAAATATTAAATAATATGAGAGAAAAAAAGAGATACATTCAAGGCCAACACACTTTAAAATGTTTCCTGCCTGACAAGTAATAAAGTACTGGTTAGGATTTTGATTTAAAAAAAAATGTTTTTAAAATATTTTGTGTACTGTATATATATTGATTCAAATCTTGAGTTGTCAGATCCAGATGTTTGTGTGTCCCATGGGAGAAGATGCAAAGACAGACACAGCACCAGAGCAGAGCGAAGACAGTTTACAGTCTCACTCACCACAACAGCGTCGGCCAACCACAGAGCTTCGCTGGTGCCAGTCTGGCGGCCACACCGGTCACATGACCTTCCCCACCGTCCCTCCGCGGTCCCAGGATGCATTCTGTTTCCTCCGCGGCGTAGGCGAGGATATAGGAGCATGAGAGCACCCGGATAGGAGCTGTTTCCTGGAAGTGTTAGCGCAGAGCTGTGTGGTGTAGCCAGCTGCCAGATCGGGTTTCACATTAAATGTGTCTCCTATGTAGAACTGGATGTACAGTGTGTACAATAGCTTTGTAGTAAATATACTTCTGTATATGTATTCATGTCTTACCATGCATCCTGAATGAATGACTGTCGTAAATATGGTATACTGCTCTTTATGGTACACAAATATTTATTTCGTACGTATAAATGTAGTACTGCTGGATACTGTAAAATCTGTCCAATAATAAACCTTCTCACCTCATCCAGTTTGAGGAGCATCCTGGACACACATGGAAATTCACCATCAACTTTTTTGATCTATGTAGACATCCATACTTTGATTTCAGGAACTGCGTCATTGACTAAGATCTCTGATTGCTACCTTCCATTTAATACCAACCTCTGCAAAATTTAGCATCAGTTTGGAAACAATTTACATTACATTTAGTCATTTAGCAGACGCGACTTACAGTAAGTACAGGGACATCCCCCCGAGGCAAGTAGGGTGAAGTGCCTTGCCCAAGGACACAACGTCATTTTGCACGGCCGGGAATCGAACTGGCAACCTTCAGATTACTAGCCCGACTCCCTCAGCGCTCAGCCACCTGACTCCCTGTTATTTAATCCTGTCTGTTGTGCGGGTACAGCGGCAGGCTAACAGCTGTGTTTAGGCCACTTGTTGTGTTTCCGGCACTCATAATTACAGCAATCCAAAAGCAGAGCAGATGCTCTGAGAGTTGAGTAATGTACTCGCTATCTCTTTATAGATCATGTTACCACGGCACTCATTCTTGTCTCATTTAGATCTATCTAGATGATTTGGAGGATGACTACTGAACGGAACCAGGTCCTTTGACGATGCTAGCCGTGTTCTGCAGTTACTGTACATTAGGAAAAGTTCCCTGTTGTTAAAGTGTGTCATTAAAAAGGCCTCATTCTGCTCCACATTTAGGGTCTGCTGTTCTGTGCCCTGTATCCAAGGAAACAGATAATACACTAACGCCACATGGGACTTGATTCGATTTGTCTGAATGGGAGCTGGAGTGTCTTGCTTTTCGGTTTGAATGATTCCGTTTACTGCCACTACAACGCGATGACATCCTCCATTCTGAGCTGCGGACTGTGGCCCTGCCAGACTTCAAGTAATGAGCGAGCCAGTGTGTGTGTGTTATCCTCTAAATGTACATCGGTGAATAACAAAGGCAAATCCTAAATCAAACACTTCACAGGCCTCTTACTTCAGACAGCTTTAGGATACATATCATAATAACCACATCATAAGCGATTCTTGCTTTGTATCTTCCAAGTTCTCACACTTGGGCTATTGAAAGTTTTTGGGGTCAGGGATTTTACTGGAGGCTAAAGCTTTATTCTGAGTTATTTCCTTCCATCCATATGAATGCACATCACACACAAAGTCAGGATGGGTCAGGCTTTGTTGGCTGGTGTGAAGCCCCGTTGGTCGATTGGGTTCTTTGTGTGTCGTTCATGTAAGCTCCTCGTCTCATTACATCAAGAGAGCTTTTTAGCCGAGACAATATGTCCGGAAAATACCCAGGTATCACTTTCAGTTTCTGCCCAGGAGTTTCCCCCCCTTCTGGCTTGTCTTGTCTAAATCTCCAAAACAACACCGTTCACTTCCTCCTCACGTCCTACTTCCTAACTTCCCCTCTCCCTCCCTCCCTCTCCCTCCGTCTCCCTCTCCCTCTCCTTCTACCCCATGGGCCTTTGTTTTAAAATGGCAATTCATCCCATCCATCTGCACAGCCACATTTAACATCCATTTCCTCACCGAGCAGAGAACACATTACGATCCGATGAAAGAAATAAAAATCTCTGCCATCTATTGTAGCGCTGGCACCATCTCTGCCCCCACCCTCCTAATCAGAGCATTCGTTTTTAAACAACAGGGGACTCAGCCACGCCAAACAGCAGGCTCCTTAAGTCCTTTTATACTTACTGCAAAACAGTAACGATTTCAAGGCCTTTTGAATTTCTCCTAGAATTGCCGAAGTTTATTAAATATGCATGAGGTGTTCAGTAAACAATGCCCAATGGTCTTATTCCTTTTAAATAAAACTATTTCCATGAGATGTAAGAGGACTTTAATATTGCCTTAAATATTAAAAGAGAGATCTGAGTCTCATCTATTTTTCATTTATTGGGCCCGCATGTAAGAAGTCATCAATCTCGAAGAAATTACTGACATTTTCATTTCAAATAAAAAAGGGTACACTTTATCCAGCGGTAATAGGGATTGCTGTTCGTGCGCTGGGATCTGTAGATGGATTCTATAGAGCTGGAGAAAGAGACTTTTTATATCAGAACAGATTGTGCTTTTTAACCTTGCGGAAAAAACATGCATGAAACAGCTAAATAAAATGCATTGAATTTACCCTTACTAACATTCAGGATTTTACGACACCTTTGCGACCAATAATGAACACAATCACGAACACATCTACCTACAATATAACATGTTTAAAACTATCCACAAACCAGGTGTTCATAGGTTCTAATATCCTGTGACATAAATTCGCCTATTTGACTATTGTGCAGTTATGACATTCTGATAAAAATGCCCCCATCATAACAGGCCTTTAGGCGCACAGCATGTAATTACCACACAATAAACAAATGGTTGCAGTAATGGGGGAATAGGTTCAGGCCTTACAGGCACTAAGGGAGGATTACTGGGATGGGGATTCACTTTTCACCCCAAAAAAACCCCAACTAAGGGCCTGAACCCATATCCCAGGACTCTGTTCCACGGCGGAATCACCCTTCTACATTATTTATCGGTCCGTGCTGTTGATATATCATCAGTGGTGTACATACACAGCGCAGGGAAAATGAGGTTACAGTAGGGCGGGATTTATAACAAAAGCTTGACATACGCCGCTAATTCACCCTGACAATGTTGTCACTCCCTGTTCGGTGATAAATGGATTGTCAGAAAGAGGGTGTCAGGAGTTCAGCTCACCGGCAACCCTTCACAGCTCCCACCACTGTGCCCGCCACACATAATGGATGAATATTTGTTTATGATTTCTGTACACAGGTCTGTGTGTCAGCCCTGCCCCCCCCCCCCCCACACACACACACACACACACACACACTCTCATTTGCATAGGTAGATTGAGATGCCGGGAGCATAATGACGGAGGGAGGGAGGAAGAGAGAGAGACGAGGTGGCTGGTGGATGTGTTGGTGATGGAGGGTGCTGATAGATGGACCTTTCTCGGTGCCAAGGCACCTCTGTAAATGTTTGATTAGTTTTGAATGGATTACCGTAAGATTATCGAGTTTGGGGCCAAAACTCAGACACAGCCCTGCTTCTCTGAGAGTTGACAACGCCCCACCTGGGAGTCCTGTGGCGGCCTGGGCCCGCTCTGCGAACAGAAACACAGAGAGGGGAAGAACCAAGGTTGGCTTGTTTATGCACGCACATCAAGATGTTTGACAGCCCTGCGTTTGATTACGATAACATTTCACAAGCTGAATTCAGCTGAGGTTCACATCCACAAACGACATCATGTGTTCAGTTCTGGGAATGTAAACAAAATCATTGTGGGAGTTACTGAGGATGAAACAAAGTCAGATTGAATAAAATCCTCTTATGAAATTACCTCAGATCTGTAAAGTTTAATGGCACCTTGTTCCACAGTATTTGATAGGCTTTCCCCCTTGTTCTTCCCATAACAGCCGGGCGCTCCTTGGGTATTTAACGGGTTGGTGGGAATCTTGTAGTCGGAAGGGCCATAAATTGTGCAAGGAAGCCGTAAGGTGCACCTCCATTGCTTGTGTGGCAATCAGACTGGTGATTATATGGGTGATGAAACACGTGCCTCCTCTAGGTGTCTGCCCCCTTGCATTACCCCGCACCCTACCTCTCCATCTCTCTCTCTCTCCCCCTCTCTCTCTCTGCTTAAGGCTGCTGATGGATGGGGTGTAACTGTTGGGGTGAGCGGCGGCCCATCAGTTCCTGGGTCCATTACGCTGCGCAGAGGGGGTTTCTGGGTAAGGGGCTGCCTGGCGTTGTGGGGATTGTGGCTGGCTGGCTGCTGGGTTAACCCCCACCCCCCCCTCTCCCTCCCTCCCTCCCTCCCCCTCCAGCCCCCCTCTCTCCCCTCCCTGAAAACCAGGCTGGCACCTTGACAGCACTGCCGTCGCGCCACATTCCCCCCAATCTGTTTAGCTTCCTGTTGTGACCTTTCATACAGTCAAATATATTAGCGCGCGCTGCACTCTCATTAACACAGTGCATTAACCAAAAGACTCTTTGGAGTCTAAATGACAGCCAAAGGAACTGAAAGCTAATAGCCACAGGCAGTTGGAAACTTAACTCATGAATCAGAGAGCTAATGCTGGAGCGTTGAGCCTGGAGCGCTGTAAGCAAGATCTTCATCCTCTCTCTTTTCGTTTCTCTCTCTCTTCTCGTTTCTCTCTTTCTCTCTCTGCCTCTCTCTGCCTCTCTCTCTTTCTCTCTCTCTCACACACACACACACACAGAATCAGAATCAGAATGGGATTTATTCGCCATGACAGTTTGCACAGACAAGGAATTTGCTTTGGCAGGAAGGTGCAAACAATAAACATATACCTAAAATTTAAATATGTGGACTATCTATACTAAGGGTACATAAACTAGCAGTACTAAGTGGGATTAGAATATAATTAAATATACAATAAAATAAAATATAAGTTGCCGTAAACACACACACACTATTCTCATTCCACTTCTCTCTAATACTTTTCTCAGTTTTCTCCGTACTTCATTCTTACCTGGTTACACCCTCACTCAGTGTGTCTTATTTGTTCATTTCATTTCTGACCTTTTCAGTTTCTTCACCTCCCTTCATTTTCCCCTTTTTCCTCTCTTTCTCTTTCAGTTCTCTCTCTTATGTCGCTCCCTGGTTGTTTTCAGAGAAGAGAAGGAGAGATAGAGAGAGAGGGGAAAAGCTCATTACTCCCCCCCCCCCCCCCCCCCCCCCCCCCCGATGGGAGAACATGAGTGAGGGGGCAATAATAAAGCTTGAATTTTTCAATACCGTTAAAAATGGGCTTCTGACAGCTCTCTGCCAGAGCCAGGGACAGGCCTCAGACAACGCATGGTGAACCACCGAATTAGCAAAACCATATATCATAAAATCTAATTAAATCAAAGAGCAGAATGAAATTAGTTTTCTGTGACTCAAACCGCCGCCAAAAGAGCTCTATTAAATGAACTGTAGAGGGGGAATTAAATAATTCACAATGAGGGATTTTGCATTTATACAAAAATTGTGCACTTAATTGTCCATGCTATATTACATACTTGGTCTTATGTTAACAATGGGGCCTTAAGCACATTTAGTGGGGCGTATCAGGTACATTTTGGTACCTATGTGCTAGACTGTGCTTTACACAGACAGGCAGATTAGACTGTCATTATGGGTTAGGCAGGTACACAGAACATGAGACTATCCAACTGCCTGCCATTAACTCTTTCATGGTTTGGTCAATAGCTATGGATTATAATGATACATGAAATATTAAACACACTTTTCTTACAACCAATATAAACAATGTGTCCATATGTTATTGAGTATACGTTATGGGCTTGGTGTACTGTCAGTAACTTAATGTTGACAGTTTTTTTTCTCCACACAAACACACAGGTACATCATTACATTCGAAGTTGTATGTGTTGGATTGAAAATTGTTGTGAAATGAGTATTTTTCTACTCCATCATGTGACCACTCAACCATCACTATTATTCCCTGCCTTCAACACCACGCTCCCTCTCTCTTCATCTCTCCGTCTCTCCCTCTCTCCCTCTATCTCTCTCTCTCTCTCTCTCTCTCTCTCTCTCTCTCTCTCTCTCTCTCTCTCTCTCTCTCTCTCTCTCTCTCCCTGCCTCTCTCTCTCTCCCTCCCTCCCTGGCATCAAAGCAGCACAACTTTATTATAGTCGCTGTCAATACTGTAATAATAGAAGGACGTGGAGGGGAGAGACTACCATATTACACTTTTAACGAGAATATAGCAGATGCACGTTGAGTGAATATTGAGTTTTAAAACTTGTCGCCGTGTGATTTGTGGCCTTGTCATTGCAAATATTTGTCACTGTCATGGCGCCAGGCCCATGCTGTCAGTCCAGCGGTCAGCTAGGGACGGGGGGGGGGCATAACGCAATGATCTGGCCCTTAATGGGGAACTGTGGAGCTAGGCAGGAGGTGATGAAGCACTGTTTAGTTTACAGGCCCCAGTTTTCTGCTGGGGGAGGTTATTATAAAACACAGTGTTATTTTGTCAGATTTCAATCATGTCTGGGGCTATTTGTCACCAGCCTTGTATAGCTGGGCATGTCGGACTGAGGGTGACTTATTACTCTGGTGTTGTTTCACCCTCCGGAGGGGCAGGGGGCTTGCTTCTGCACTTTGGGCTTTAGCCAACTCCCTGCAGCTAGCCACATCCACTGTCCCTCCAAACAGCAGTGTGTCAATGCCTTAGCTAGTGCTAATGATCACTAGCCTCCTCATTTGTTTATGATCTCTGACCTTTGTTCCACCAACATACCATGGGCCGTCATGCTACTTGGTGCTAGCAATGGCGATTCCTTTCACAGCAACGTGCAATTGAGAACTCAGGGTTTCTCTTTCTCTCCGTCTCCCTCTTTCCCTGCGAGCCATCTTCCAGAGTAATCACAGGTCTCAGTGTGTGCCTTTGTTTAGGGGGAGCGACAGTGTCAAGTATCTTTCAGGGAGAAACCGCAGGGGGTCACCGTTTAATTTGCTGCGATAAAAAGTGCACTGAGGAGGGTTTTCAGCTTAATATGACTGTATTGTACTATCTAATAGGCTGTGAGGCAGGATAATGGGACCTTGGCCTCCTCCCTGCCTCTCTCTGTTCCCAGTACTGACTCAGAGAAGAGACACTTCGATTCATGTCAGTCCAGATGCAGGTCAAACTCACGACGCCCTCCTTGTATGCCTCACCTCAGAAGCAAAAGCCTGCTGCTTGGCCTGGAAGGAGAACAAACAACCTTTTAGCCTCGTCCTTTAATAGGTGGGTCTTTTCAGCTTCGATGCTATGGGCTTTCGAAACTGAAGTGGATTTATTTTTGTCTTGAAGTAAGAGAAGTGGTTTGTTATACCTCTGATGGTTGATGCCATTTCAAAGTCACAGCAGGAACTGAAGTTAACAAGTGCAGTGCCTGTTTGAACAAACTACTTTTTTGATCTGGCTAATGGGGTGGGTCTCAGAGAGCTTCCTGCTGGGTGGAGAGATGCCATACTGGACTGATCCATGGTTCCATCATGGTGGCGAGCATGTTTATATGTATTTCTCGCGAATCGCTAATCCTTTACAATCAACAGCGCACATCCTCGGACCCTGAACAATACACCTACCAATCTTAACACCCAGGTCTCAAGATAATCGAGCCACTGACAGACTGACAGACACAAGCGTACACACACAGATTCTTGCCTTTAATAGCTAAATAGTTTTTGTCCTTTTTAGAAGATTTTCTCAGGAATGAAAAGAGCTGGTTTTCAAGCAACAGGGCTCCAGTTCTATTTAATGCATGAGGTATTGTATATTATTAAAGTTCATATTAAAATCTGGGTTTGAATTCATTTTGTCAACATCCTGCCCATTCATTTTGATGACTTCGATGCAGCTCAATAACTGTCATTTCGACTTTCCTATCTTTGTTATTTCCTCCTTGTCCTTGTGTTTGAACGTCATGGCCTCTACACAAACAGAGAACAGGTGTCATACTTACAATATTGAGTTCAAATAACACAGTCCGTTTGGTGGGATAAAGTCTTTGTTGTGCATCATTAATTCAAAATGTTTCAAAGTGCTGATGCCACCACCATGGTACTGATGTATAAATATGCAAATGCTTGTTACCTCATCGCTGACTTCTGCACACAGCGAACAGCGAGACACTAGCGACATCTGTCACCTTCCCTACGGTGACCTTACCTTCCAGATAAAAGGGGTTGTCGGCGTAGTGAACCGACAGCCTCTGTGTTTCTCTCTGCAGTAGAATATTTAACAAACCGCTTTTTTTAAATTTACTGGAACCTGTACAGATGTAAAGTACGGCCTGATCACCTGTTTCCACTTCCGTCTGTGCTTCTGCGTTGGGGGAGTTTAAACAAATAGGCCTGGATGGTTTGGCTAATGCTAAAATAACACATTCACAGAGGCACAGAGCAAACCATTAGTATTGGCTGCTACCTTGGCCATTAACATAGCGTCCATAGTTGTGTGTTCCATTGCGGTGATGATTCATTTACATAATGTGTGTTTTTTCCCCCTAAACTGTGTGATCAAACGGCGCTCTGTGAACACGAAGGTTTCCTGTTGGCAAATGTTTCAAACTGACCTTGGGAAAGGGTCTGTCCGCAAACTAAGCACGGGAATGGTTGTAATAGGCTTTTACCTGTGTGTGTGTGTGTGTGTGTGTGTGCGCGTGTGTGACTTCCAAGCTGATGTTGCCATGCCAGACAGATGGATTTTATAAGTATTAATATTAATACCTGCATGAGCAGAAGCCTGTCACCTCCACATGCCCTGTGGCCCAGTGTGTCATCATCACCTCCACATGCCCTGTGGCCCAGTGTGTCATCATCACCTCCACATGCCCTGTGGCCCAGTGTGTCATCATCACCTCCACATGCCCTGTGGCCCAGTGTGTCATCATCACCTCCACATGCCCTGTGGCCCAGTGTGTCATCATCACCTCCACATGCCCTGTGGCCCAGTGTGTCATCATCACCTCCACATGCCCTGTGGCCCAGTGTGTCATCATCACCTCCACATGCCCTGTGGCCCAGTGTGTCATCATCACCTCCACATGCCCTGTGGCCCAGTGTGTCATCATCACCTCCACATGCCCTGTGGCCCAGTGTGTCATCATCACCTCCACATGCCCTGTGGCCCAGTGTGTCCGAGGCTGGCCCTCTCCACCCTGTCTGGAACACTAGCGTCAGGATCCTGGAGAGAGACCTGTTTTCAAACAGAAGCGTTCCCTCAGCTCAAACCGTCCTCGGTATGACGCTCTCTGAACGTCCAGATCTCACTGGAAGGCATGATAAAGAAACTTGAGATAGTATGATAAGATAAAAATAAAAGATTTGCGTGATGTGTAATAGAGCACCCCCCTGCTCCCCTCCCCCCTTCCACACACACACACACACACACACACTGTACACATGCACACAAAACCACTCGTTCGCACAACAGCAGATATCAACAACATTCTCCACAATGTATGCCCGTCTGGCCTGACTATTAGAACGGTAATCATTTCCGTTTAAGCCAGCCTTTAGGTCCAAAGGCCAGTATTGATGATGACGTTAACGACGCATCATAAAATCAATCCCTCTGTGGAATATTAAACGTGTGTGTCTGGGATCCTGCCTCTGCAGTGCTGGAGGAGGATCTGGGATACTGCCTCCGCAGTGCTGGAGGTGGATCTGGGATCCTCTGCAGTGCTGGAGGTGGATCTCTATGGGCCAGTCCCGCTTCAACGTTCTTTATGGAGAACCACCAAAGCATCGTTTCCATGAAAATATGCCGCTATATCATGGAGATGACAGCGGCTAAGGCATCACACACACACGCACACACACACACACAAAAGCATGCATACATACCACACGCGCATATACAAAGGAACATATTCCAAAAAGAGATGGGTTTTTTGTTGAACAATGAAGACTCATAATTAAAAGGAAGATAAGGCTACCCTGAATGGGATATTTTCCATCCTCGGTCTCGTCCAATCATCTTGGAATCACCCCAACAAATGAGACCAAATAACAGAACTCCAAATTGGTTGGTTCCCGATGCTTCTGATAGCGTTAAGGCCCATCTCAATGAAAAACCACCACAATGGCTAAAATAAATAGAGATTGAATCAAGGAGAAGTGATAGGACACACTACTACACTGGGGAATTCAGGCCCAATCGCTGTTCCATGGGCTTCCAATATTGGGCCCAATTCTTGCACAATTCATATCCGATCACAAATAATGTTTATCGCCCCCATATCTGTACTGCTAATGGAGAATGGGCAGGGCTGGAGTTTAAGGGAGTGTATTCATTTTTAATAAGGTCTGAGCAGATGAACTGGCTCAGAGGCAAGCCAGTGGCACTCAGGGTTATAAAAGGAGTCGATTTATACTCCACCATCACCCAACGGTTAATGCCAAGTGATATGTAACCAGGTTGTTTATTGTTATCACGTTTCATCTTTATCAGAAATGATGGATCTTGAGAATATAAAGAGCATGCTATAAAACGCTGCTGAGTTACATTTAGAAAATTTGACCCTTCCAACACGCACTTAGGTTTTACATTCCTAACAGTTTCTGTTCCTGAAAAGTTTTGACCTCTGGATTTACATTAGTGGGCTCTCCAAAAGTGATTGACCAGTTACATATGTTTCCCCCTGAAACTAGACTGAACAACCAGAGAAAGTCTGAGAGATAATTCCATTTAATTTGCATTCTACCTCAACCGGCAGGATTTAACATAACTACCATGTGCTGGAGAATTCAGAGGACAGCAGACCACTTGAACAAAGTCATTCGGTACAGTGTTTATGAGTTCAATTGGACTATCAAATTTCATGTAAAATAAGCTCTCAAGTAGGAGACGACACTAATATTTTATGTCTAGTTCTGAGCGAGAGATGTATTTCCTACGAGGAAGGGGTGTGTGATTTGTGTGACTGCGTCATGAGAAGATCACTTGCTGGGACTGGGGATAAAATGTCGCTTAGGATAATGTGATTGCCCTCGAGGTACGAGGAGGTGAATTATATTCCCTGATTTATAATCTGGAAATTAAAGACTCACTCATTTTCTAATTTAATTCCATCTCCAATGGAACAATGTTCACTCTGAGCCAAATTGGCGAATAATGTTACTAATTCAAATGCAGATGTAATTTCAATTCGGGGGTTGTGGTCGGAGGTGATGGACGAGGCCCCGATGGATCGTTGCCACTCCTGTCTTCCTGTCTCACCAATTCCACTGCAGTTGTGATAATAACCTGAGCAATAAAGGAGGGAGATAGAGAGAGCGGTCGGTCGGGTTCTGGTCCTAACTCTTCTGATACTTCAACTTCGGCAGAACATTCTTTTCCTTCCATGACGTATTCCATCTCGCGATAGGTGACTATACCGTGGATCTGTCACTGAAGCGGTCGTGTTATCTATGTAACTAAGTAGCCTAACTAGGTAGCTACTCTGCTTTATATGCATAATGACTGCTGGCTGCTGTAATACAAAAAAAAATTATAATTGCGATAAATCTGCAGTTCTGAAGTTGATTGAATGCAGGGTAAATGTCAAGGTAATTACGTGGCGGTGAGGGTTAAAAGCAACGTTAAATCCTCCTGCTGAGTGGTGACATTCAAGCGACGGAGGGAAAAGCAGAGAGAGAGAAAGAGCCAAACCACAGTTTATAAACGTATCAGCTAATACGAATCTTACTCGTCAGCCACCGTTTATTTACGAGGATGAACCCTATGGGAGGCGTGACCTGCTCTGTATCATTGCTATGCTCTTCCTGAACACTAAAGTCTAAACTGTAGGTTGTTCTCATAATCTGATACTCTGATGGCAAAAAATCCACATCTCCATGTGGAAAAGTTAAAAGTAGAGTCTCACTAAACAGTGCTGGTCTGGTGACTCTGGACCCTGTACAATGAGTAGGCCCTACTACATGCCCTAATCTGAGAAGTCTCTTAGTAATGTAAGATGATTTGGACCTCACAAGGTTTGTCGGTTTGTTGGTTTGTCTTAAGTATATCACTGTAAATATATCAAAATGCAGCAACCGTGGCAGCAGTGCAGATCAGCCCTGCCTTGCCCGCCGAGCCTCAAAGCGTGCCGTCCGATGGTGAGGACGGGAGAGCGGGCGACAGGGGTAGCGTGGAGGAGCAGAGACGAGGGGGCAGGGGAACTCTGCACCTGATCTGTCTTCCCTCGGCTATTAGCTCTTCACATTGTCCCGGAGACTCGATAGGAAGCCTATAGCATGGACCCTATTCTTCTCTCCATCAGGCGGATCACTTCAACTGCAAGCATCTGGAGGAGGAGATGGAGGTTTTGTTGAGGTTAGGTCATTTACTCCCAGCCCCCCCACTCGGGAGTCTCCGTGGAGGGGACTAGAGAGCCCAGTGGTCAGGTAGAGATGGAGGTCTGGGACCCTTGGTCGTGTGCCCCCTCTCCAGATCCTAATGATCTTCTGGACCTCACAGCCCCTCAGTGAAGCCCCTTTCTCCTGGATCTCCTCCCACTACCACACCCCTCCACTTGAGGAAGGGAGGACGTGAAAGGAGGGATTATTCTCTCACCTTTTTGTTCTCCTCACCCACCCCCCAGTACCTCTCCGAAGTACACAAGACAGGGCTCCATGACAAAAAGCCAATAGAGCTAGCTGCCAAGGCTTGGACGTCTGGAGAGGGATGACTGGTGCAGAAGGTTAAAGCAACAATGTGCACCGCCCCATTCAGGTGCTCCGTGTGTCTGCGTATGTGTGTGTGTGTGTGTGTATGTGTGTGTGTGTGTGCATGTGCTTGTGTGTGTGTATCTAAGGTGTCAAGGGTTGTTAGGTGTATTCTTCAAAATCTCCAATGGAACACCTGTTCACTAATCTAGTATAGCCTGTGCTAATGGGTGAAGGAAGACTTCATTTGATTTCTATTAAATCTCCTTTAGGCTATTCATATAGGATGGTTGACAATACATCCAAAATATACAATTAAAGGTGAAATGTACACAAAATAATCACAATATAGTATATATGGAACATATATAAATATAAAAATAAAGAAAACAAATAGATTGCAATATACAGTAAACCTTCCATTGCCTTAGTGAAAGATAGACCGGTCATGGTAGTATTAGTGTTGGATGGATACAATTGAGGTACGGAAAGCTAACTCCCATCTTTTCAAATGATGAAGGGCTGTTTTAAAGGAGACCCAATTGCCAATTGCTTTTTCAGAGGAGAAAGAACATACTATAGAGGCATGACGTCTTTTCTCTCCAGAGCCCTAATGGTGTGCCGTTACTAAATGACAGGTGTACGAATGAAGCCGTCTCTTTTTCTAAGTATGGCAAACCGCGGTCACTCACAAGGTTTTGTTTTTAACGTAATAGCTCCATTTACAAAACGTCGGCAAAATTAATGCGGGACAAACGTGCAGTAACCGAGCCAACTAATTTGTGCTCATTCAGTCTGAATTATTAATAGGCAAGAAATATACCATATGGTCTCGGTGGAGCAACATACATTCATTTTATACGGAATTGCCGCTGTTTGGTGAAAAGTATAAGTAGCTTAACTGCTCTTTTCAAAAGGAGTGACTTATACAGAGGCCTTAATCACGTATAAATCAACCCGTGTAATTACACTTCCAGCTGCTGCCCTCCCGTCTCTGAGACAAAAGGCCCTCAGCACTAGCACGCTAGGCTTCATCACCTGAATCACTTTTAATCAACTATCATCAGTTTCTCTCTCTTCAGAACACATTATTATGAGTTAGTGTGAGGGAGAGTGGAACACCTACTGAGGTATGAGACTACAGTGTGTGTGTGTGTGTGTGTGTGTGTTTGTGTGTGTGTGTGTGTGTGTTTGAGTGTGGCCTTATCGCAGTATTTACCAATGTTTTACTGTTTGTCTAACCATATGCTTGATTTGACTGTAGCCAAATAGACACCAGCAGTCTTTATCATCCAAATCAATATTACATTTCTTCATTCGTGTGGTATAGCAGAGGGCACAGTGGAGGTCCCGTTAGGACATAAAGAGGAGGGGCACCACCTAGTGGACAGGCTGAGTCACAGGTCTGGATTTTGACTTTCAACCTCCAAAGTTGCCGTCCAGTTAACAAGGCTCTCTGTGGAGTAATGATTTTGGGCTCCACTCTGCGAATGAACCATACATTGAGTCAATTATTTCCATGATTTTTTTTTTTTTCATCCCTGGTTCTTCATTTCACCACATGTAAATGAGGCCCTCACACCCTTAGGTGACTCAATGGAAGTTTTCGTTTGTTGGACTTGTCTTGTCTAAACATCAGCACTCAAATGTGGTCGTGCCAGCCAGCGTCCCTAACTGGTCATGTTAATGCCACATCCAAAAGGGGAAGACGACCCTCAGGAACAGTCCGCAGTTTGTTCCCCACCTGAACAGGCGACGCTTTCAGCCGTCCGAAAAGCGCCATTCAAGAATCAGATTAGAGACCATTAGGGCAGTCTGCGTTGAGGAAAGTGCCTGTTTTCCTGGTGTGATCTATTTCACAATGAACCCAGAGGCTTTGCATACATAAACTCCATTTGTTTAGCAGGGGTGAGAATGATGCAAAGATACTGAGTGATTCGTTACACGGGAAAATAAGAGCGTTAATAATTTACCTGGAAATTCAGTGACAGTAAACATGTTTCCGTACTGACAGCATGCAGCTAGGGAAATAGTATTGAAATGTACTGATGATTATCTACAACAGGTCTGATGGTTATCATCACCTTTGGTTGGACTTCAAACCAGATCAGCTATAATTTACATGTGTGATCTATAAAAAAATATACAGTCAATTTCCTGAACCGAAGCAAGAAGCAATACCATTTTTGAAAGGTAAGTGTTGTACTGGATCATCTATGGATGTAAATAAATGGCAGAGTAACAAAAACTATTAGAATACAATAACAATAAAAAGACTTCTATATAATAGCTTGTAGGTCTGTGAGAATCAGAACGCACCATGTATGTGCAGTATTCACAATGCCTCGCTCCTCCACAAAATGTTCAATCCATCTTTTCCAACCATGTCATACATCAAGAGAGCAGCGATGATCTCTTGTGGTTTACAAACTAAAAACCAACCGCTAACCAATTCCACACTAAGTCTTCATCTACTGTGAAAACAGAAGTGGTAAGTGTTTCAAAAACATGCGTCCATGACTCATGTGGAGCAAATTAAGAGTGAAATGAAGAGAAAGCATATTGAGATGAACAACCAGGCAGTCCGGTGTTAATTGAGACATCAAACAAGCAGGTTTTAATTGGGCAAGGTTCCAGTCCTATGATAAGTGGGCATAGAGTGGCCCTGTCCCTTGATTGGTGCTTTTGTCTCTTTTGATTAGGGGTCAAGCCCCTACAGTAAGAAGCCTGCCATGCAGTCGTGCTTCCATTGGACCGATATGAAACACACACCTGCTACTTTACAGCCATGAATTGAGACTTGAATACAATATCATCGGCTCGTGACAGGATTTGTGCGTTTGCAGGGGTGTGTGTTTGTGTGTATGTGAGAGGACTGAAATATAGAGGTCCAGAGTGAGAAATAGAGAGAGGACAGAAATAATGCGATACAGGGATGCAGAGATATGGATAAATACAGAAACAGTAAGAGATGAAGTGATACAGAAAGAGACAGTTTCAGAAAGAGACATACAGATATAGAGGTGCAAATAGATATAGATTAGAGAGATATAGAAATACAGAGCTGTAGGGAGATGCAGATACAAAGAGACAAAAAAAGAAGCTTTCTCAGAGAATGAAAAGGTCACACACGAGGTCAGATCCTGTCCTCACCCTCTAGTCTTTCAGACAGAGTAAACAGCTGAGGCAAACAGGAAGTGATGTTGACAATCCTATTAGACGCTTCCTCCAAGCCAACTGGATCGGAGTATACTATAAAATCAAGAGGATTAGTAGCTATTGTGTACACGCAAAAATTCACACACATATGCACACACATACACACACAAAATCGCCTATCTTGAAATGCTAATTTATGATTAGCATCATTATGCCGGGGTGTAATTTCACAAAGGCCTACCCACTGGGGGAACACAAAAGCCTCATTCAACGCCAGAGCTCCGCTGAGTGCGAGAGAATTATGGCACGCACACAAATCCATTTATGTGGAAAAGGATTTATTTGATAATTATAAACCTTCGCAGTTTTAATTCCACTTAATGAGGAGTTGCATTGTGTGTGTTTTACTAGTCTAGAATGCACAGACTTCCTGAAGACAGCGATGTGTTTCGGCCATGTGGTCTTATGTATTTTCTTTTGATTGTTACTGTTTATATTTCTGAATTGGTTTGGACATACGTACATATATATGTCTCAAAAATCATAAATGTGTTCTTCTGTAGAAGGTTTTATCAGTGGATTACGGCTGGTCATTTCTTCCTTTTCCCTCAATTTCTATGACCATATTTTGTCAATTTATATCTATACCGCATCTATGGCCACATCTTATTCATAATCTTCAGATCTGAGACCTATATGACCTTTTACTCAGTTGTTGTCACATTATATCTGCTGCACAATCTGTGTGCCATCTGGAGAGTTTCTGTTTTTCTGCCATCTGGTTAATCATGCAACTCTCTTATATTCTCTCTCTCTTTCTCTCGCTCTCTCTTCCTCTCTTTATCCATCTCTCCTGCTCTTTGCCATGCTCTCTATGTCTCTCTTTCTCTCTCTCTCAAGGACAACAGTGTTTACCATGGTCATAATTTGTCAGAGATGCATGGAGATAATTGAGTTGCTAAAGTTTAATTGGTCAATCACTTTCAGCGTTTAGCAACAGGGCCTAGATGACCTCTCCTGCCACTGACACACCATGTTATAATAGTTGCAATTATTGAAAGGACCCTCTTGCTAGTGTACAGTAGCTCCTGGTGCTAGTGCTAATGAAGAGCCCTAATCACCCTGGCCACAGCCAGTGCTATTGGCAAATTATGGTTCAGGGGAAAAGCCTTTTCTGGGTGCTACTGCATCAAGATAAATTTCATTATCTGACCAATTCAAACGCTCAGTATCTCTCTCCACAGTGGCTTGTTTTGGTAAAACTGCACATGGTGTTGATGTTTGATTGATCAATTATCTTTGATATTATTGAAACAGTCACTGGATGCAACTCTAGCTACTACTCTGCTTTCAGTAAATTTAGATTTGAAGTGTTGTACCGATAAGTCAGAAATATATTTGTACAGCTCAGAATATTGTCAGTCAGAAATACAACATGGAAGAATCTTTGCTTTGCCTTCTCACTTATTGCTGCAAAACCAGAACCCATCTCTCTCTCTCTTTCTGCCTCTCTGCCCCCCCCCTCCCTCTCTCCATTTCTCTTTCCCCCTCTCCCCCTCTCTCTCGCCCTCTCCCTTTGTTGCTCAGGTGAGCATATAGGAATGTCTCGTCTAAGAGGCTAGCTCGGGGGACACACGCGGGCTGAGCAAGTGACACGGCCTCAGCTGAACAATGCCTCTGCATTCCTACTGGGCTGCTAGTTCTGCTAATGAGAGACGAGACACATGCACACCGTCCCCCAGACATAGCCACTCAGGAGAATTCTCACCCCTGCCTCCCTGTCTAAGATCAGGGTTATTAGCAACTTACTTAATGATTTGACAGACTGCCTGGATGGTATCAATTAGGAGATGGTTGACATATCTGTTATTGTGAGGGGTTCACTCTGAAATCCCTCTGCTTTTGAGCCTTTGTGTTTCCTGGTTTTGTTTTGATAGCCCTTTGATCCCAAATCGGTGTGTTGTGTGTTGTCATGCTATGCTATGTCTGAGTTTACGGATTATTCGATGCAGTGCGAATGCTCTTGCCTTCAAATCAGGTGAACCAGCTGCTCAGATCTGTTAATGGGGTTCATGTTAATGCAAAAAACAATCACAAAATCCATCATTGTCTTGCTGTGCAGCCCTTAACACCCCAAAACAACACAGTAGTGATGGGTCGTTCGCGAACGATCCGTCTCTAAGAGCCGGCTCTTGAAGGTGAACGTCGGGAGCTGGCTCGCATATCTGAAGAGCCGACACTATTTTTAATAGATTAATACAGCCTATAAAAACAAAATGATTATGAAATAATGAATTTTAATTGTATTTAAAATAATTGACTAATTCAAAGAACAACAAAAAAATACTTGTAGGCTTAAAGGCGCACACGATCATCCTCACATTCTGTTCCTGTCAATCCTGCATGAGTGAGGGCCAGTCAAAACTCAGAGGAGAGCCATGACAAATCAATGCATTTTTAAAGATATGTGGTTACGGTCGAGTACGATTTCATTTCATAATTTAATTCAAATTGTTTTCACACCCATCATAGTCAAATTCATAGTTAAAACATGTATTTTTTAAAGAGCCGTTCGGGAGCCAAAAGAGCCGGCTCTTTTTGGTGAGCTGAGCCATACGAGCCGGCTCACGAAAAAGAGCAGGAATGCCCATCACTACAACACAGCCTTGTTCTTTTTACTGTCCAACAGTGTGAAAGGGCAATGGTTGCCACCTAGAGGCTGTCTAGTGTACTGTTATTACTCTCTGAAGCTTTAAAGATAAGTTACAACAAACAACATTGAACAAGTAACTGTAAATGAAGTGCATGCTGTTGTTTTTAAAACAAAACCCAGGTGGCAGTTTTTATTATGATCTGGTGCCTGTGACAGTTGTTTTTTTAAACGGTCCTCTTGTCCTGGGAGGAAACAACAGACCAAACTGTCATCCACCAGTTACCTGTATGGCTGATTAAGAGGGATATTGTAAGAATAAACAGCTGATAAGATACTTTTTTTTTTATCATCAACTTTAATACTTTCACAAGGCCACACCACAGTCTAATTCAAATTTGTTTAACGGCCAATATGTGTCTGTGCCTCTGCAATGGACGTCCTAAAGACTGCCATTGTTTAAAAGCAGGTAGGCAAATCTCAGGCAAATAAACCTTACTTTTTACATTTGTAGGTTAATTTTAGAATAAAATTTAAAACGGTCTTTTGCATGTGTATCTGATGGTCACAGGACAGACCTGAGGTTGTTTAAATAAAAATATGTCTTGTCACCTTTGTCATTCAGTTCCCAGAAAAAGAATCTAAGAGTGTTTTGAAGTCCTTATTTGTTCACCTAGTCCTTATTTGCATTAAAACAGTCAATCAATAAAGGAGCAGTTATTTTACAGAAGCCCTAAAGAAGGCCTATACACTGTGTGTTTCCATGTTTTCTAAATCCGACCCCCAAAAACAAGGATGATTTAATAATCAACAACTGCATGCAATTTTTTGGCAAAAATTATTAAATGTCTTACTAACAGTATATTTGTTTAATGTCTTAAATGTGTTCTGTGTGTAGAAGGATGCTACATAGACACACACACACAGACATTTAATTTGAAGGTCAGAAGAGGACGCAGTTCCCCAAATCACCATCACACAAACGTAATGACAAATTATCTTTCTTTAAGTTTGATACTATTTGTATCGCAGCACAAATGATTGACGTGGCTGTCCACTTAATATATCTATATATCTGTCGATATATATATATCTATATATCTATATATCTATATATATAGATATCTATATATCTATATATATATATATATATATATATATATATATATAGATATATATATATCTATATATATATCTATATATAGACAGATATATATATAGATATAGTGGTGGATGGGTGGGAAGGAGGTGGGGGGAGCGGGGTTAGCAGGGTTAGCAGGGCATTGATTGGGGTTTACGCTGTTGCCAAACGGGGGGCGAACCATATTGGCGCATACACAATGGACTGTGGCCAGCTCTAAAAGGCCTACTCTGTGTAGCCCTGTTAGCTGTCTATTATCCTCAGTCCCCAGGGGGCTGCTAAAGAGAGGGCATGTGTTAGGCAGACATTTATCATGTAATTACAGCTCCAAGATCAGTTTCTGATGGTGTGTGATGATTACTAATAATTACTGTGTATTTCACACCGCCTACAGGACCCAGATGGGGTCCCATGGCGTCGATACAAAGAGAGGCCAGGATAGGTGGGGGACACGGAGGGGGGGGGGGGGGGGGGGGGATAGAGATGGAGAGAGAGGGAGGCTTCTCTCAACCTTTTAGAGGTGCTCATTAGCTAGATGAATTGAACCATATGTGTCCAGTTCCTAATGAACTGCATGAGAGGAGAGGAGGAGAAGGATATAAAAAAATTAATTGTAGTACTAAATTATGCAAAGGTTATTGTAAAAGTTCTTTAACATGACTTATGCAAAAGTTATGTTTAAAATTCTTTAACATGACTTCCTCATTTGGCTCACCGGTAAGCTAGATAAGCTTCCCAAGCTGCACTGCTTATCACGGTGTACCATAACCCTGCTGTAAATCAGTCATTCAATCTTATTACATGCTGTTCTGGAAATAAGAAAAAGGAAATAAGAATATAGCTGACAAAATAAAAATACTGAAAACTGAAAAGTATGGCATATTCATCTTAAACAGTCAAACACACCAAGTCGCAAGGTTTCACAAGCAGCACATACATTTATAGCTGTGGTAAAAATAACAGTCCAAGCCTTCTGACATGATTAGTTTCTGACTGCTAAACCAACTGATATACAGCCCCACTCTGTGACCATCATATCTGAAACACTGCTGCGATGGATGGGCTGAGCAGGGGGCTTAAATAAAGAAGAGAAACAGCCTCCTGTGAAAGCTGCCTTCTTGTATCTGTCAGACTGTGTGAAAGGGCCTGTACAGCAGCCGGGGCGAGGGTGAGTTAGAGGGGGTCTGGTGCCGTATCCCTGCCAGGCAGCGGGATAAATCACTAACTGCCGATGTGGGCCAGCAGAACGGTGGTACTAGGGTTGTAGGGACAACAGTGGGGGATATGGGGTGATAGAAGTTGGAGTTTGGTGGTGGTGGTGTGTGTGTTGGGGGGAGAGGTCTTGTTTCCTACCCTTGTGGGGACCAGAATATCTGATATTTTCTTGGGCCCCAACATTTTTTTTTATAACACTATTTAGAATAGGAGAGAACCATCAGTCCTAACTAGAATAGAAAAAAAAAACATGTGTGTGTGCTGGTTGCGTTTG
Source organism: Osmerus eperlanus (assembly GCF_963692335.1). Classification (NCBI taxonomy): domain Eukaryota; kingdom Metazoa; phylum Chordata; class Actinopteri; order Osmeriformes; family Osmeridae; genus Osmerus; species Osmerus eperlanus. The sequence goes on from NC_085023.1 coordinate 20,251,460, forward strand.
TGTGGAGGTTAGGGTAGTGGACCTGGACTACTGTGTGTTGCAGTGACCAGTGAGTGAAGTCTGTACAGTGACAGTGTGTGTTTGTGAAGTTACGTGAAGTTTTACAATTACCAGAAGAATAGATCAGAGATGTTTTTCTTTGTGGAGAAAGTGAGTGACTGGAAGAAGTGATCAAGGGAATCTCATGTTAAAGCCGATCACTGGCACAGGTTATTTGGTGGGATGAAATCCAACAGAATCATGAGGAGGAGGAGTAGGGGGAGAAGGAGGTGAAGGGGGGTTGGGCGGGGGGGGGTTAGAAGATGGGGGGGTGGGACAGTCCTGTTTAATAGAAACAAATTGCTCTCCACTTCCCGGTGACACAGATAGCAGACCATTTGTGCCTGTTGGCCTTTGTTGGGAACAACAGAAAGGAAATGTACTCATCCCGGCCAGGGATAAAGTTCGGTCTTTTTGTTACACGTCGGTTACCTTAGCCTCTCTGCCCACCCCCAAGAACAAGCACAGCGGTTAAGTAGTTCAGGTGCCTGCTACATTCTGTTAGATTAAAGGTCCCCTGCTTCTGGCCTGCGCTGAATTGCTTCAGCTGCAGTCGAAGGGTGAGGGGAAGAGGAGGGGAGACGGGGGGGGGGGGCGGGGGTGTGGAGCGAGGGACATGAATGGACGTCTTGTGCTTGCTCAGGGGGGTGAAACGCTTTGGGACGGATGGGCCCAGATTCTCTCTACACCAGGGCCCTGAAAGAGAGACTGTAGGAGCGATCTCTCCCCTCCCTCACCCCCCCCCCCTCACCCACCCCACCTCCGCTCCCCGGTTTGGAGAAAAGCTGTGTATTTCTTTGCAGCAAGGCCTGCAAGGAGGGAGGAGGGAAGGGGGGGGCTGTGTTTCACAAGGTTGATCTCAAAGGCCCTTTTTGACGAGAGGAAACACATCCTGTTGCCCCTATGGAACATGGAGCTGGAGGGGAGACAATACACAGAGAGGCTGCGAGGATCCATGTAACCGTGTCCCAGGGTGCACCTGTGCTCCCCACACAGGATGAGGGAGCAAGGGGGGTTGCAGGGACAGGAGAGCGGGCCCCTATGGGGCCCCTGGGGGACTGGGGGGGTCACAGACATACGACATGATGAGTCTGGCTGCAACGCTCCGGGAGTTCTTTCTTGATTCAACGCTGACGAGCGTCGTATGGTTACATGCTGGGAATTATGTGAAACACTGAACGTAGGACTGGCAAACGAAGTAGATTAGGTTTCCCATACATGCACACAAGCACCAAAACAATCCTGCTTTGAAAGGTCGTCTTGGGTTGAATTGAGAATTAGAGTGAACGTTATGACTGAAGCGATTGTTTGAGTGTCAATCAATCAATCGTCATCAATCAGTTGTCTGTCAGTTAGGCAAGGATGTGGGGATTAGAGAAAGTAAAGGGCTCCCTGTCTCTGGATTTTCTCTCTCTCTCTCTCTCTCTCTCTCTCTCTCTCTCTCTCTCTCTCTGTCATTCTCCCTCTCTCTCTCTCTCTGTGTGTCTCGCTCTCTGTCTCCCTCTCTCTCCGTTTCTTGTTAGTAGCTCTCCCAATCTGTTCTCTCTGCCTTGTCCTGCAGTTCAACTTTGGATTGGTCAAGCAGAAATGCTCGGGGTCAGAGTTTGAGTTGTCTGCCCTCCACAGGCTCATTCCCAAGGTCAAAGGTCAAGTGTACAAGTTAGAGGTGAATTCCAGCTCTTCGGCTCAGATTCCAATCTTGTGAGAAACGCTCAGCGATAGGGGAAAGATAGGGTCAGCACAGCCAATGTCAAGGCACACGGACCGCTCGTTGTTAGCGAGAAGGACATGAATCCCGTCGCAGGTGCCTTGATGAAATATGCATTACCCTGGAAGCTGCTGTGCGTCCAGATCATCCCCAGATGTCGAGAGGGTTTGGACGGTTGGGAAAGACGCCGTCTCCCCTCCACATGGCCCTCTCTGTGTGACATGAAGTAAATGTTCGGTAATCCACGTCTTAATCTCCCGCCGCTCAGCGCAGCTTAAAGAAACCGATACTCCTGTGACTACTTTAGCGGCCGATTGTGTTACCTTTACAATCCAGCACCCGCCCCCCGCCCCCTACCCTACCCCACCCCAGCCCCTTCCTGTTCCTTAGCTGAGGAATGCCTGATAAAGCTACCTTCACAGAGCTTCCACCTGCTCTGAAGAGGGTCTGGTAGGGCGGCAGGGGTGTGTGTGTGTGTGTGTGTGTGTGTTGGGGTGGGGTTACTCAACTGGGCAATGCATTAAAGACGACTTTCTGATGACACACGAAACACCCGCATGCAACAGCTGAACACAAGCTTAAGTTTTTCGTGGGCTGTTGCAACATTCATGAGACAGACAACGATCGCTCTCTTGCCTCTGATGTTATCTTTCAGGGGAGTCAGATGGGGTGAGGGAGTCAGGCTAGTAATCTGAAGGTTGCCAGTTCGATTCCCAGCCGTGCCAAATGACGTTGTGTCCTTGGGCAAAGAACTTCATCCTACTTGCTTCGGGGGGAATGTCCCTGTACTTACTGTAAGTCGCTCTGGATAAGAGCGTCTGCTAAATGACTAAATGTAAATGTAAATCTTTCTCACACGGAAAACGCCTTCTCGTCACTCACTGTTGCTACGTCGTGATGGATCAGAAGTGGGCCCTCTGAGTCACACACACGTTCTAGAAGGAAATTCAGGCGGTTGATGTGCAGTTGTAATGCAACTGAATTTGCATGTAGTCTGTGAAGCTAAATTATTTCTCACTGTTTGTCACAATAACCACAACTGACATCCAACCACATGTATCCTTAAAAGATTAACTGACTGGGATGGCACTCTGTGGATGATGCTTCTCCCACTGCTGACTGGGCTGGTGTAGAAAAAGCAGAATGGCGTGCACACTGTAGAAAGATATTAGCCATGTGTAATTCTGTATTTTAACGTGGCATTTTGTATCAGACATACTGTGTGACAGGACATGCTAAATATCGGTCTGATGTCGCAGTGTGACATTTTAGATGCAGGGTTGGAGTGTGTGATCAGGCCTGCAGTGCAGTGCAGCAGAACATTGCCCCCTATCTCCTGGAGGTCAGAATGACAACAGCTGCAAATGGAGAACAGGCACAGTGTCTTCAGAGAAATTCTGAAATCCATGTAAACAGATGTAAACAAACTCTGAATATTACATTTGTACGAGGTATGAAAGAAGATTTTTTTAATAAGAGATTCAGAAGCAGAATGATTTGTTCTTTCCAGGTCGACGGCCCTTCAAAGGTGCACACCGTACTGCGACTGTTGATTGCAGCGGTTCAGTGACAACCTAAAACTTCAGTCACAGGCCTGTGGTTGTGCTTGTCACCAAACAGTAACGTATTTCTTTTCTTCCTCTAACTTCTGTTGCATTCAGCATCGAAGAGGCAATTTGTCTGTCATGGCTTCCCATAGAGTTGGCCCAATCGCCCCCCCACCCCTCCTGCCTCGCTCCACCCCCAAAGCCATTAAACTGACAGCACCCTTATTAGCCCCAAGCCAATCCTGCCTGCCTATGAATCTGGCCAGTGTTCCCCCGGGGTGGTGTGGTGGGGGGAGGGGGGTAGGGCAAACCCACCCCTCCGGCCAAAGCCTCCAATGATGACGTTGAGATTTTCTTTTCAGTAATTAATTTGATAAATATATTAATTATGACCTGGAGATGACAGGCCAATCAGATTGCGAGGCGCCCAGACTTGGGGGCCCTTCTCTCTGTGATAGGTTGTCTCAGGTTTCTACGGCTGTCATCCCGCGGGCTCTGAGCTCTTATCAAGACCGGGCCCATTCTCAAGGTAATTTCCTGTGTGTCGTAATTAAATGGTGGCTTTCTGATGGTGATGGTGAGAGACTCCCCCTTAAAACAGGATCCTCTTGAGTTTCAGTTTCTGGGGGAACGACTTAGAACGGGGCACACCCTTGATGGGGTCATGTCAAATGTGTGTGTGTGTGTGTGTGTTTATGTGTGTGTGTGTGCCACCCAACAGGTTATGGAAGTAGACTTTACAGTTACAGTACGAGGGTTACAGTCTCTGTCTCAGGAATGGTCCCGGTCATACCTGTCAAAGTCTACAGACTACATGATAACAGGCTATAAAAAAACATCCTTCCTATGCAACAACTGGCCAAATGTTGAGCTATGACACAAGAAGATGCCTCTGTTTGTAAACTATGTCTCAAATGAGAAACTGTCAAATGAAGTACTGTATTCAGAGGTCCCTGTGCTACAAGGCCTTCCAGAACTCTCTGTCCTACCCTCCCTGTCATTGGAGCATGTCTGACAGCCGTCTGGACTTTAAAAAGGGGTGATAACTTAATTTCTACTCATGTCAACACCACGGCAGGGGCCAAGAGGAAACTGAGGGCCTTTTGTGTGTCTGTCACATCGTTCTGCTTATTGCGGCCCCAAGAATGAAAAATATTTAAGTGGCTTTGATGTCCAGGATCATGTTGAACTGCTGTGATGCCCTGAGAGCACTGGATTCATGGGGCCCCTTTTCATCACACAAACTCACTCCCTCTCTCACACACACACCCACACACCCACACCCACACACCAATACACAAAAACACAAACGTTGATATCAACCTCCATTTCCAGAAGCACAGTCTTGAGAAGCAGGAAATCTCTACCACGGGCCGACTGAGGTCCTATTGTAGCCTTGTCTTACCCTGGCCCTTGGCCTGCCTGCGTGTGTGTGTGTGTGTACGCATGTGTGTGCCCCCCTCCCACTGCCCAGCTTCCATAGCCCACAGCCTCACACAAGTGGCAGTCCTGTGTGGGGCTGAGAGGGGGCTTGGGGCTGCTGACAGCACTGTCTATCTGCCAATCTCCCTGTGGATATTGTTGCAGTACTGGCAGTGGGACAGCCAGGGCCGCTGTGCGGACAGACCCCCTCAGTCAGCAGGTTATCATTTCCAATTAAACCCTGGGCCCTTTCATCTCCACGTACAGTCAACTCCTTGGCAAGTCAAAAACGACCCGGAAAAAAAAAGAAGTTATTATTTGTTTTAAGCCGCTCTGTTCTCGCGCTACCTCCCGCTGTAATGACAGGGCTTTGATGAGCCGTTCAGGTATTATGGTTCCTTCGTTATCTCACCATCAAATGGTCCGAGAGCATCGCGGCCAGATTATGTTTGAAGAAACCTTCCAATAGAAATTGGACAGGGCACACAAACGTGTCTTCGGGAACATAGTTTCAGTTACAACAGCCTTCCTGTTTAAACTTTGCTCTGACAGTGCGCTCTTAGGATCTCCCCGTACCCATCAACTCCACTAGAAGTAAAGGACTACCTTCCCAGGTCAATAAGCGCCTGTTGAAAAGAGCCTCCCACCGGTTCATTTCCCATCTCAGCGTGGCCCGGGGGAGAACTGAATCAACCGGATGGGACAACCGAACACAGATTAACCCCAAGTCATGGGGAGCCACTCCATCAACATGTGTGTGTGTGTGTGTGTGTGTGTGTGTGTGTGCGGTGTGTGTGTGTGTGTGTGTGCGGTGTGTGTGTGTGTACTATGTGAGGTAAAGTACAGACTTGCACAGAACACAGCCAGTCAGTCATTCACTTAGATTCACTATATGTGGTATAGACAATGGGTCTGTTAAACTTCATATTCAAGTGTATCTGTCCAAAAAAACAGTACCCAAATTCATATTGTAGATAGTACAATAACAGTCCAGATCAACGAAGTGTAGCCTATTTGTTTGTGGAGATACTGAACACCAGTAACTGTTTTTTTAGTTGCTTTTCTCTGCCTGATCAGAACAGCCCAGGTCTCAGTGTGTGCTACCTGAAACCGATAGCCCCAACTGCAAATCCAGTCCAACTGTTCTGGCCTGCGAGTACACTTTGCAAGCACTCTTGTTTTACAAAGGGAGGTTTTAAGTGCAACTCAATTCACCATTTCCTCATTTAGCCCTACAGTAAGATATCACTGAACTACCCCAGACACCAAGCCCCTCGCCCCACACCCACTTCCTGCCCAAACACACAAAAGTGTCCACTCTTCAAGCAGTCAAGAATTCCGATAAGAGCTGCATTAAACCCAATTTCAGATCTACTCCTTTTCCATTTTCTTAATCTGCCTTAATCGGACAATAATACTGTATTTATTCCAGGTGGAGGGGAGGACTGTCTGGTGGCGAGATGTGGTTGCGCTTTTAAGAGTTCAGTTCATGCAGAAACTAATCCTCTGGAGAAGAAAATGGAGAAAGGAGGGAGAGACTGAGTTAGTAGAGGAGAGAGAGATTCAGGAAGAGAGAGAATGAGAGATCGAAGGAGAGAAAGTAAGAGAGAGTGAGGTGGGGGGGGGGGTAGTAACAGAGACACCATTACTTGAGGTAAAAGTATACCTTCAGAAACACTAGGCTAATCTCCTTAGTTTTAATGGTTTTGAAATGCTATGAAAGATTAGGTAAACAGTGCATTTGATTAATGGGAAAAGAAGTCAATTGGCCATGGAGCGTGAAGTACCTTACAAAACCTCTTTCATAGCTCCTGCACCTACAGTTCCTGAATACGAGGATGTCCCACTGCAGCCTGCTAATCTCTATCTTCTTCTGAAAGTGTAACATCACACCTGATAGAAATTCGACGGAACTTCAAAGACTCAGGATAACCCTGTTATTTTAGCGTAGTTCCATAGAGGGGGAAAAAATAACCATGTCTTAATTTACATTAATGCTCCTGTTATTAAGGCAGGTCACATTAGCTTGGTTGAATGATTTCCTTCACCAAGAAACGTTTTCCAACATTTTGCTGAAATTACAACTTTGAAAGGGACCTATTCCATCCACCTCCTCTCCCTCGGTAAAGGTCAGGCATCACAGGTGCTTACCCTCCACTTGACTCCTTTCCAACTGCAGTGACCCATTCAAACTCAGAGGCATCTATGCTTTTCTGATCCAATCCCTAAAACAGCTTAGTGGGGAGAAAGCCTCGAGTCTGGACCCGAGTTACCTGACAGGTAACAGGACGATAGGAGGACCATGACACACAGTGTCAAATACATCTTTTCACCTAAAGGGCCCTTATGGAAACAAATATAAAGCAGCAGAAACACACACAATAACACACTTACACACACACACACACACACACAGGCTCACACAGACGCATCAGGAATGCATGTTGAAGAGAAAAGCCCTCTAATGGATGTGTACTGTAAACAGGATAATATGTTTGTCCTGCCAGCAGCATTTTACACCCCCCAAGTAAATTCTTTGTTAAATGGTCCAACATGCAAGACAGACAAAACCATTGTTTCTTAACCAAATGCAGTTAGTGAGGAATGTATTCACTGTCCACTGAGAAATTCTGTCTGTCCTGTTTGTCTGTCCTGTCCGTCTGTCTAATTAAGAGGTACCACCTTGACTTGTGACCGCAAAGGTTATTTTAGTTTATGCAAAGTAATGTATGTTTACCATTCACATATGTCCAGTCAATCTACTCTTTTGCCCTAAAACATCAGTTTTTCAACTGTGAATTACTGTAAAATGTCACATTGAACTAAAAGACTGACATTTATTTAAAGATTACAAGACTTTTATACCCCACAATTCTCCATTTCCTTCCTTCTGCTTTCATTATAAATTGTACACACACACACACACGACTGGAACAAGATACCCACAAGATACCACAGCCCACAAGATACCACAGACTCCATGGTAGCTGCTAATCCCAGTTGGTAGCCTGAGGCAGGCCTTATACGCTCCCCTCCCCTCCTCACTGCTATCACCTGCCTATTTACTGCTGCATATCCCTCCGGTCCCTTCACTCCCTCTCCTTTCCTCCCTTCTCCCTTCTCCCCCATCCCTTAATCCTTTTTAAGGACATTACCTGCTAATACATCCAGTCACAGGGTATAAAAGCCTAGCTATCTATTTACCGCCGGAGGCAGAGCGCTAAACAGGCCGTTTGTGAAGGAGAGCGAGCCATGGATATCACTGTTGTGACCCTAAATGCTGCAGAGAGATATGTCTCTGAGTGAATGTCAGGGAGAGAGATGCTATGGTTCACCGGGAACAAAGAGAGAGGCAGGGGCTTCTAGCTATGCTAAACCTTTCACTACTGTCTCTGCCTGCCTCACCTTGAATTGTAACACTGCAAAGAATACTTTTGTTTTTGCAGAGTAATGAGTGTCGACCACCCCCAGAGATATGGGTCAGGAAGTTTTGCTGAACTGTCGGTGGCTTTAAACAGCTACAGGGCTTATCTCAGAACAATACTTTTGGAGTTGTTGATGAGCTTATGAGACGGTTTACCTAACAGTGTTTTACAGACCTGCCAACACTCATTTGATAACAGGCCTGGGGGCGGTGCCCTAGTTCGTTTCGAAGGACTGGTTATGCTATTTCAATGAAGGACACTGGTGGATGTTGATGGGTAAAAATATAAGCCAGAAAGTAGCAGGATGTTGCTATTAGCAAAGCAGAGAGTGCCCTCTACTGGTCAAAGAGGGTTAGTACCAGCCGTTGTAAATAAATGGTGGTGTTGCAGTAAATGTCTTCCCTCCATCTTTTTTGTGATTTGCCCTCACCTGACAGGCTTGACACCCTTACACACCTGTAGAGGGGTGTGTCCATTACACACCTGTAGAGGGGTGTGTCCATCTGGGATACGGCTTGACGCCCTTACACACCTGTAGAGGGGTGTGTCCATCTGGGATACGGACAGGGATATTTGTCAAGTCTGAGTTTTAACTACAGCATTATGTTAATCTCTCTCCACCAGTTACTTACAGTAATTCCCAGATGCTCCTATTTGAGTGTTTTCTGTCACTAGAGGGCGATGCTGCACCACTTATGACGGCACTGCAATTGGAAAGTCTTCCTCTGAAGCACAGGAGAGCAAAAGTATGGGAAGATCACATCAACACTTAAATAGGGAGTCAGGTGGCTGAGCGGTGAGGGAGTCGGGCTTGTAATCAGAAGGTCGCTGGTTCAAAAAAAAATCTGATCCAATAATTCAAGTTTCGGATATTCAGCTTGCTCAAATTAAAAATAATTCTGATTGCAACATCCGGGATACCAAGGTATTGCTTGCCTCAGACTGGACCTCTCTCCTCAGACCCCAGGCTGTGATTGTATGACTGATCTGCATGCATGACTGCCTGAGACAGGTCTGCAGTTGGACCCTTCTCAGAGAAGTCAAATGGTTTGATTGCATTCAGGCTCGATATACTTACCTATCCTTGGTATCCCGGATGGGGGTTTTTTCAGTCCGAGTTTGTTCTATTTGAAATTCAAAAGCTTGAATATCTGTTTGTTTTTTATCTGAATTTTACTGTTCGAATTTGAGCACATGAATTTCCGAACCTTGAATCTTTGGATCGGATTTTCTTCTTTACATTGAAATAAATTCATATTTACATTTTAAACTGGTGAATTCAAAACCAACAAATTCGGTGGTGTTAATATCCAATAACTTTTTAAATTCTAAACATTGTCACTGATTTGCTTCCATATATGATTCGTTCATTTCTGCCACACCGTTTTCAACAGCCCACAAGATTCATAAGAAGTGAATGAAATGAAACGATTTCCTCTAGATCTGTACAGTTGCAGAACGCAAGTCTAAAATAATCTTACAGTGAACCGATTTCATAGAGTACAGGCTCCCAGCAGCGTCGGAGCGGATACTGGTGTGTTCGGTCGACTCTGGATGTCAGTCTACCACCCACTTCCTCAGACAGAGTGGGCATGAGTCTGACAACACACATCTCTGAGCAGGCAAGACGAGGAGCTGTGCTCATCCTCACATCGTGATTGGGCCGTTCCTTCCGCCGTCAACCATCTCTGGAAGAGTCAGGCGAGGCAGTGGTGAGTCAGCCAGAGGCGAGGCAGGGGTGAGTCAGCCAGAGATCCGGTCAGACATGGTCCACGCACTGCCTTGTCTTTTGAAAACTGGCGCATTGTTGAACAACAACTGCGAGTCTGGCCCCCCATTCTAAATCACTGGCTTGGGCAGTCTGGGTGAAAACAACTTTTCTGACCTGTTCTGACGTCTCTCGAAAACGTTTGGGGTGGTTCGGGTTAGGGCAGGGAACCACCCTACATTTAAGATCTGTCTATTTGAAAAGGAGGTCAGAGGAGAAACGAGGACGAGAAGAAGATAAAAATGAAACAACCACGGCCTCACCTCCAAATCCATCATCCTGCCAGTTGTTGGACATGTTGATGGAAACCTAGATTGTTCATCAGGGCTGTCTGAGACGCCTGGTGTGGGTCCCTTCACGCCTGTGTGTGAAGGCGTTCCAGGAGGCCGTCTGCTCCTTCTGAGGAAGTCAGGTGGTTTTGTTTACATTGTGATTCACTGCACCTCCTGCAGCTGGGTCTGTGGATTGCCGTTTAGATCTTAAATGTGATACTGTAGACACGCTCACACACAAACACAGAGATAAACACACACAGATAAACACACACAACTCCCTCCGCCTACTCACCCCCTCCGCCCCCCCCCAAACTACACACACACACACACACAACCCCCCACCCACTCACACACACGCATGCACACACCATCCAGGAAGACAGCAGATGTGAATATGGAGCAGCAGCACTAGGGGGCTGCTTGAGTCCTGTTCTCCTGCAGCCACCCCTGGAGACGAGGGCTAGCTCACTGCAGCAACAGCCCTCTACTCCCAGGACTTAAAGATACATGCCTAATATATATATATACACACACACATACATACATGTATATATGTGCACATATATACACATGTATATACAGTATAACGTGGATTTATTTTGAATTGTCTTTTGGCCAACTTGTATAGTAAGACAAAATATACTATTTGGGAAAGCCGTCAACATATTGAGAGATAAAGAGAGTCTGAGAGAAAGCGCGCGCGCGTGAGAGAGGACATGTATGGTGTATGGGGCGATTTGCATGCAGAATAGAGAAGCTTGTCCAAGCACAATCGAACCAAGACTAATGTGAAAGGACAGCATCTGAAATTGTGCAGTTGGGGCTATATGGCTGGCCAGGCGTGTTCATCCTGCTATCAACATGACTCACCCTTCACCAGTACACACACACACACACACACAAACGGAAAAGACAACTGTAAAATCGAGAGGTTTTACAGAGAGAAACAGGCTTTCAGAAGATAGGATCATGACTTGAGCATGAGCATCTATGTTAGTAGTATTATTGATGAACACTGCAGACACCTTCTCCCCGCTCGCCCTGACACACACGCATCACACAGCTTCACAACCTCGCTTGCTGCCATCCACCACTCTGTTCTCTCATTAACACTTCTCATTATATCTTCAAAAGCAGCCTGTGTCTTACTGCCATGCCCGTAGATACTGTAATGTCATGCTCATTACCAGAGAAGAGACATCAAAGCAGATTGGGAGTGGTGATTATGGCTGGCAGGCCTGCCTGTGTCACAGTCAGCCACGCAGACCTCTCTGGCCTGTAATCTGGTGCAGGAAGTGCACAAAGAGGTCCAATTAAATGCTGCATGTGTCATGAGGCTCCAGTATCACCTAAACTATGCACTTACTGTCTACGGCTTCCTCGAGTTCCACCTGTATGCAGGTGCAGCTCGAACACGCATGAAGCTTAACGAGTGTAAACAAAGGGTGGCGGATATAGATAGCTGTCTTCAAGCTTCGTAAGGCATTTCAGCATTCGTGAGATCCGACGATCAATCTTGTCATAGCTGGAGCCGTGGTGATGATGAATATTTGTGCACAGATCTAGAAGAGTGGGTGACCTCATCATTGCCTCAGACACTTCAGCCATCCTGTGAAGTACCTCACTATTGTCATTCGCCACCATCCCTCCAGGCTTCCCACCGCTTGTGTCATGAAGACACTGTGATTTTCCTTGTCTCCGGCAGTGGAGAAATCCTTTTCAATTAATTACAACAGATGATATAAATGATTTTAATTTGGGGCCGAGAAACTCATCTGATGAGTAATTCAAAGTATCAGTTTTTTTTTTCGTCCTTTCTCACAGAGCATGTTAATTGAACTTTCTAACAGCAGGTTCTGCATGCGTTGTGTAACCAACAGTGGTAATGAGACGAAAGGGGTCTTGGTGAGCTCAACCCCAGGATTAAATTAAACATGGAAGGAACCATAGAATCGCAAACCAACCCAATTAATGTCACATAGTGGCTCAGTCATCTATAAAGATCACAGTTCCAAAACATTATGCATGTTCTTTCTCATTTTACACCTACCGTCATTCCCCTAGGCCCTGCGTGGAGCAGCTACTACAGCATAGGAACCGTGAACATGAGGTCAGCACACACACACACACACACACTATACGTACGCACATACACGCACATACACACAGAGGATCTGTTAAAACCATCTGTCGGCCCACAGTCACAAAACAATCATATTAAGTCTACAGAGTCAAACAAACCAAGACAGTCAACTCCCATCGACAGCTTCTTGAGGAAGATGTTCCACCTCTGTCACCATGAATAGGAAAGTGTCATTGCCTTCCTCTCCGTCTCCACCATCTGCCCCCCCCCCTCCATCACCTGTCGTGCAGAGCAGCTCCTCTCACATCGGACCGAGTAGAAAACGTTACAATCTCACAGATGGCCACCAACTGCGATGAGAATCAAAATGTGGAACTAGTGACAACATAAGCCTCCGCCGCATGTGTGTGTGTGTGTTTCCATGAGCCAGTGTTATGGTACATCGGGACAATTCAAGTGACATGAACTCTAAAATGATGCGCTTGTGTGTTGTTTTCTTCCAAAGACAAGCAATAATATGACTTCATATTAACGGTCAACAGTTTTGCATAAGGGGGGAGGGGGGTACAATTAGTTTCTAGGATACTGCAAGGTTACTTTTTGTCTCGTATTAAAATAATCTGTGGAGGCAAAGAATAGTAGTTCCAAACGTACAATAGCCTACCACACATCCTTTGATTGATTCTGTATGACGTAGTAACGCGGGACTTCCTTAGAGAGAAGTGTTTGCAGTGTTTCCTTAGAGAGAGCTGTACACTATTCATTAGGTGAATAGAAGCTTGTAAAATCATCACCGCGTCGGTAAAATCACTGTAGTCTCCAGCTGCGTGCATGTAAATCCACCAACGTCTGTTTCTATTTTGGAGAAATCTATTTTTGTCTTCATTTGGGATGCAAATGTCGGTCGAAGTGTGAAAACTGGGTGATACGTGTGCTTATGCGATTAAACCCCTTCGGAGAGACTATAAGACATGTGCCGCGAGTTTGCACAGCTGCCCATCAATTCACTGTGCAATTGCGCACGATATCCGTTCGTGAGCAGTGGCAAAAGGAATACTTGAAAACACTACGGGAGGCACATCAAATCGGATTGGCATCTTCGGTGTTATTATCATAGGCTGGTCTGTAGTATTGTCTGTTAAAATACCGCCGGAGTTCCATGACAAATGACAGAGACCATCGGTTACTCGAGTAGCCCAACATTGTCCTGGATGTTGTGTTGGACCTCGCATACTGCTGCATAATGCCAATTCGTGTCAGGACGGGGAATATAATTATTATTCCGGATTTTTGAGCGGGACGCACGCACCATGCACATAGTGGATATAGCCATCTCCGCGTTTGTAGTGGCCATCATCGTAGTGTCTTTGCTGTCAAACATCGCGGTGTTAATCGGCTTTCTGTACAGTCCGGAGATTAGGAAACAGGTTCCGGGGCTTTTCATCCTTAACCTGACGTTTTGCAACTTGTTGCTAACTGTGTTCAACATGCCACTTACTTTGATCGGGCTAATCAACAAGGGACATCCTGGTGCACGGGGATTCTGTCAAGTAGTGGGCTTCGTTGACACGTTCCTCACCACGAACTCGATGCTGAGTATGGCAGCTTTGAGTATAGATAGATGGGTGGCCGTGGTTTTCCCGCTAAGCTACCATTCTAGGATAAGGCACCGGGACGCAGTGATAGCCCTGGGGTACACGTGGATACATTCGCTCTGCTTTTCTGCTGTGGCCACGTGCCTGTCCTGGGTCGGATACAACCACCTTTACGCATCGTGCACGCTCTGCAATAACAGGGCTAGTGGCGCCCGGACGCAGTTTATCATCTTTACGGTGGTTTTACACTCGCTCACTTTTCTCCTGACCCTAATCGTGCTATGTGTCACATACCTGAAAGTGCTGAAAGTGGCAAGGTTTCACTGTAAGCGCATAGATGAGATCACTATGCAGACGTTAGTGCTGTTTGTGGACATTCACCCAAGGTAAGACCTTACACGTTGAGTACTCACCTCAGAGCTGTGGTTTCAGAACCGGAGGATGACAAATACAGAATATTAATCAAGTAATAACAAAAACCAATACAATTAAACCCTGTAAATACAATGTAGATTACTTTCAGAAACCCTAGGCTATTTTTGGACCAGTTTACCCGATTTCAGCTGTAAAACTCTCTCAATGACACCAAGGTATTGCTGCAATTACCTTGATGAATAGCACTATATTTATATTCATGAGATGAAATTCTAATTATGCTGCCCAGAAATATCACTGATATACAGCATGATGACCCCTAATTATCTCCCATTCCCAATAAATCTGCTGTGATTGAACATCCAGATTTCATGGTCTATGCAAAGCAATACATATTAAGATATAAAATCCACCACAGACCAATCATTAAAACATTGGCTCAATTTTACATAGCTGAGATCTGTCTAAATAGTGTATTTTTTTTCAATTGATTGGCTTCTATTGACCCATGCTGCTAGTGTCCGCTGGAGCAAGCTGTCAACTCCATCTCCCTCCATCACCCTCCATTCCACTTGAGTGACATTAGTGATTGTGCCCGTGTCCCTGACTCTGGTCCTTGGGGTGATAATGAAACCCTGGTTCTCCCCCAGCGTGCGCCAGCGCTGTCTGGACGAGCAGAGGAGGAGGAGGCAGAGGGCCACCAAGAAGATCAGCACTTTCATCGGCACCTTCGTGGTGTGCTTCGCCCCCTACGTCATCACTAGGTGAGATACGAACGGGAGGCCCTCCTGTTGAACTCACCCCTTGCTCCAAGGCTGTTTTAAAGATTTTTTTATTTATTTGTATACTTCCTCTTACCTTGGGTGGACCTTCTGTTCTCTAGTGGGATCGTGGGATCACCATATCTCTTGAAATTGAGTCGGCAATGTACCACATCTCCAGTGTGCCACATGATGTAGTTAATCTGAATGATCTGAGAGGGGAGGTGAGGCTGAGAGGGGAGGTGGGAGGGGAGACAGAGGGGAGGTGAGGCTGGGAGGGGAGGTGAGGCTGGGAGGGGAGGTGGGAGGTGAGGCTGGGAGGGGAGGTGGGAGGTGAGGCTGGGAGGGGTGGTGAGGCTGGGAGGGGAGGTGGGAGGGGAGACAGAGGGGAGGTGAGGCTGGGAGGGGAGGTGAGGCTGGGAGGGGAAGTGAGGCTGAGAGGGGAGGTGGGAGGGGAGACAAAGGGGAGGTGGGAGGTGAGGCTGGGAAGTGAGGCTGAGGGGAGGTGAGGCTGGGAGGGGATGTGGGAGGTGAGGCTGAGGGGAGGTGAGGCTGGGAGGGGATGTGGGAGGTGAGGCTGGGAGGGGATGTGGGAGGTGAGGCTGGGAGGGGATGTGGGAAGTGAGGCTGGGAGGGGATGTGGGAGGTGAGGCTGGGAGGGGTGGTGAGGCTGGGAGGGGATGTGGGAGGTGAGGCTGGGAGGGGATGTGAGGCTGGGAGGGGATGTGGGAGGTGAGGCTGGGAGGGATGTGGGAGGTGAGGCTGGGAGGGATGTGGGAGGTGAGGCTGGGAGGGGATGTGAGGCTGGGAGGGGATGTGGGAGGTGAGACTGGGAGGGATGTGGGAGGTGAGGCTGGGAGGGGATGTGAGGCTGGGAGGGGATGTGGGAGGTGAGGCTGGGAGGGGATGTGGGAGGTGAGGCTGGGAGGGGATGTGGGAGGTGAGGCTGGGAGGGGATGTGAGGCTGGGAGGGGATGTGGGAGGTGAGGCTGGGAGGGATGTGGGAGGTGAGGCTGGGAGGGGATGTGAGGCTGGGAGGGGATGTGGGAGGTGAGGCTGGGAGGGATGTGGGAGGTGAGGCTGGGAGGGATGTGGGAGGTGAGGCTGGGAGGGGATGTGGGAGGTGAGGCTGGGAGGGGATGTGAGGCTGGGAGGGGATGTGGGAGGTGAGGCTGGGAGGGGATGTGGGAGGTGAGGCTGGGAGGGGATGTGAGGCTGGGAGGGGATGTGGGAGGTGAGGCTGGGAGGGATGTGGGAGGTGAGGCTGGGAGGGATGTGGGAGGTGAGGCTGGGAGGGGATGTGGGAGGTGAGGCTGGGAGGGGATGTGAGGCTGGGAGGGGATGTGGGAGGTGAGGCTGGGAGGGGATGTGGGAGGTGAGGCTGGGAGGGATGTGGGAGGTGAGGCTGGGAGGGATGTGGGAGGTGAGGCTGGGAGGGATGTGGGAGGTGAGGCTGGGAGGGGATGTGGGAGGTGAGGCTGGGAGGGGATGTGAGGCTGGGAGGGGATGTGGGAGGTGAGGCTGGGAGGGATGTGGGAGGTGAGGCTGCATCATTGACTCAGAAGCCAGTAAGATGCTCCAACAGTTTGACCTCAGCTGTGCTGCTTAAAATAGCACACGCGCGTTCGAGATAAAAAGAGTGTGAGAGAGAGGGAGAGAGAGAGAGAGAGAGAGAGAGAGAGGGAGAGAGAGAGAGAGGGAGAGAGAGAGAGAGAGAGAGAGGGAGTGACTGAAAGCTCTTCAGGAAGATGTGGTAGTGTTGGCAGTATCATTTGACGTTGAGATTGAATTCCAATGGTGGCATTGTTCTTACTGGTTCTCTCTGCTCTGATGACTGCTATACCAATACTGATGTTGTGGTTATGTAACTCGTGATATTTATCAATAATCATGTCCAAAGAACTGGATGCAGTAGTAAAATCAAAGTTGGCATCCTTTCATCCTCATCCCCAGACAGTCACGCTGAATCAGGGCCATGACATTTCAGCAAAGCGAAATGTTGACATTTCAAAACTTATTAAACAGTTACCTTGGGACACAATGGGTTTGTTTCATTATATATTTCACCCTAGCTCAATGGTTCTCAACCCTGGTCCTCAGGGAACCTCTGTCCTGCATGTTTTAGATGTTTCCCTGCTCCAATTCAAATAAATGGGTCGTTATCTACCTCTGTAGAAGCCTGGTAACGGCCATGCATTTGAATCAGGTGTGTTGGAGCCAAGAAACATCTAAAACATGCAGGACAGGGGTTCCCTGAGGACCAGGGTTGAGAACCAGTAGCTCATCTCAGATCATTGTGTCCATTCTTCTGCTCAGTCTCCTAATGTCTCTTACTGTGTTTCTGCCGCACAAGGATTGTGGAGCTCTTCACACCTGGACCCATCAACCCTCATTGGGGCGTGGCCTCCAAGTGTCTGGCCTATTGCAAGGCAGCTTGCGACCCGTTTGTCTACTCTCTCCTGCGTCACCAATACAGGAAGACCTGCAGCGAACTGGCCAATCGGATTCTGAAGAGGAGCCCACTTACCTCCTCGGCCCGCAAGGTGGAGAAGGGGCGGGGCGATGTCCCCAAACCCGTCCAATGAGAGCTGTCTCTGGCACCCTGGAGACGGGAGACATTGCGACACACTGAGTCAATCTTCGATCGTGTCCTTCAAGACCCTACCTGGTAACGGTGACTTCACCTGACAGCCCGAGGCTGCTTAATGTCCGTGTTGAAAGCCCACGCCTGCTGTGTGTTTTGTTACCGCGACATGGCAGTCGCCCTGTTAGTGACATGTTGTTGAACCAGTGAGGTAGTGATTTAAGATTAACTGTTTTTGTCTGAAATGTTTGCAGGTAAGTACAGGTTCTTGGTGGATCCATGTCAAAGTTGTAGCAGATGTTTTTGTACTTGTAGTCAGATGATTCATGAAGGGAGATTTTAATAATGTCTCGCTGCAGAGACAAAATATATTGAATATACAAATATGGTTAAAATAGCATTGAGATATACCTCATGGATCATTGAAGAAAAACTGCTAAATCTAGTTGGAAAAAGTTAATATAGTAAATTGATGACTGAAGATAGTGTGTCTGTTAGTTACCAGTGTGAGATGGGTGAGAATAGCTAGCACCCAGTGGCTCAGCTATTTTCATGTACTGTACAGCAGCAACAAGGCAGACATTCTGAAAATTGAGTGCCTTTTAGATGAACTGACAGTTCTCCTCAAAACACCCAACTGAAAAGGCAGCAGTGGTATCATAGATGTGCTTTCTAGATTGATCCATAGACACTTGTCTTAGTATTGGAAGTATTATATTGTTGTTGTTTTAAAAAAATATATAATTATGGTACTGTACCATTACATGTATTATGCATAAGAGGGTAATTTGGTTTTTCAGTGACATAAGCTGTTTATGTGATAGTATTTTCACTTATTTTCAGTTGGTATTGATAGTGTCTGTGATATTATTACAGAAGTTAAATCCACATGAGGAGATGTAGCTGATGTTGGTTGAATGGGCAGTCAGGGGCCAGTATTTCCTTGTATAGTACCATCTGTTAGAGTATGAAGCCTTATTTAACAACAAAGTATATTTATTTTGTTAAAATAGGACATGTTCAGTTTTTGCAAATTATGTTTGTGATCTTACTGAAATAAATGCGGGGCATTTAAAAGAACAAAAATAAATGTTGGCATTTCTTGTAGTGTGAAAAACTGGAAAACTGCCTATACATTTACAAGTACACCTACGGTAACAGATTCCGACCTAATGGTTATAATTAAAGCTATCGCTATGAAAACCTCTTGCGATTTTTAAATATTCAGTATGTGCCCTAACTGCGAAACAAAGGGCACCATCTGTCAAAGCCTACACTGGTATTACTCCCAGTTTGGTGGTAAGACACAATAGAAGAGAGTTAATTAGTTCAAGGAATTGTTTAAAAAGTGTTCCACCCACCACTGCCCAACTGAAACGATGACAGCACTGCGCTTCTCTCAAACACTTTCATTTCACAATAGGAGCGGGTTGATAGTTAGGGACCTTTATAATTGCAAGGTTGTGAGAAAAGAAAAGTTAGAAAGATGAAACCCCACGGGTGTATGCATCTCTTACTGTAACAGAGTTCGACATCCACTGTTCGTCTTTCATTGAGGCAGACTGGTAATGATCGCCTCGCAAGAAGTTTTAGACAGTATCTGTGATGTGGGTCAACGGGTTCTGCATTCTTCTCCCACATTCTGCCTTTGTGTGGGTGCAATGGTAGGGAAAATGGCATGTGAAAAGCACTGATCGTAATGACAAATCATATTGTGAGATAGCCTATGAGTCGATCATCTGCGTTCCTTATCAAAAAAGAACCCAATGCAAAAGTATTGGGTATTAGGAACAAATCTACTGGTTATTCAGACATGCAAACAGTGAGCATCTACACGGGGCTGCTGTCTGGGAACTGCATTAATGAAGGACTACAGAGAGAAAGCAGAGTCAAAGTCTCGTTGAGATGAATTCCCCAGCGGAGGAGAGAAGCAGATGTGCGAACCTGCTTCATCTTCATCATCCTCATCAAGGCCGACTCATCAGGTGGGTGGCCGGGAGTCTGGATGATGCAGACCGGCAGCACCAGCGAATACCCTGCATACCGCTCCTGTGATTAAGCACCAGCACGTACGGAAGGGGAGAAGACGAAGGAGCGAGTGGGGGGAGGAATGGGGGAGAAGAGAGAAGTGTAGCTGACTTCACACAGCTCCCCCCCCCTCCTCGGGGGGCTGAATGGATCTCCCCAATTAGAAGGGAGTCCCAGATACCCCAGACGGGATGATGAAACGCCGCCCGCCCCCGCCCCGCTTCGCATCCCCCGCGAGGGGCTGCGTGAGGTGAGAGGCTCATGCACACGGACAGGGACATGGAATTCAGAACGATATTCCAAAAATAACACAGGAAACCAACCCCAGTAACTCATGTGATCTCTTTCTCAAATCGCCTACTCGGCCCTATTCGCAAAAAAAAAAAAAAAGCATCTTGAACGACCGCACGCACACACCTAAACTTAGATGCTACATATTTTCTCTTCTTTTAGTTCAGCTTGCGGATGAAATAGGCTGTGTATGATCAAGGCCCTGCAATGTACTTGCAGACGCAGGGAACCTTCTGGCACAAACAGCCCAGCTTCATGGTGCAAGCTGCGAAACACAGCGCAGCAGAGCCTTTCACAGTCATTTATGTCAAAAACGGCAGCCAGGCGCTTAACATATCCCCACAAACGGAATCATGATGCATTAACGTCAACAGTTAAAATGTTCAGATGAATGCAAACGTAGCGTAAGAAACTTTGACGTCCTCATTACTGCAGGAAATATCCTGTGTTTTACCTTGAATCTTGAATTTTAAACGTGAACAGCTTTGGAAATCTGAACAGTGACATTATATCACATTTCCTGTGTGCTCTGCAACTTTAAATCTGATAATTATTTCATCATAAACTAATGCACCATGAATGTTTCATAAACCGTGTTAATTTATGTTCATGTCTTCAAAACACTGAAATATGTAAGATATATATATTAATTTAAGTTATATAGTATTGCAAATCTGAATTAGAACAGATCTATTTATTTAACAGATAATGATTAGTTTGGACTTTATGTGGCTGACATTACACATTTAAAATTGGGGTCGCTTCAGTCCTCCCTAGCCTTCTTGTTGTGACATATGCGTCTCTATGATGTCATCAGTAGAACACAACTAGCCCTCTATGACATAGACATATATACATGTATATATGTCTATGCTCTATTATGTCTTCAGTAGAACACAACTAGCCCTCTATGATGTCGTCGGTAGAACACAACTAGCCCTCTATGATGTCGTCGGTAGAACACAACTAGTCCTCCATGATGTCGTAGTTAGAACACAACTAGCCCTCTATGATGTCGTCAGTAGAACACAACTAGCCTTCTATGATGTCGTCAGTAGAACACAACTAGCCTTCTATGATGTCGTCAGTAGAACACAACTAGCCCTCTATGATGTCGTCAGTAGAACACAACTAGCCCTCTATGATGTCGTCAGTAGAACACAACTAGCCCTCGGCATCAGGATGTGTTACTCATAGAAAAGGTTACATCGAAATGCCATGTCATGGTCTCCCTCATGTCCCAGAGTAAACTGACCTATATTGTACACACCGCACACAGTAGGAAAACCCCAGAAATAGTGCTAATGTGTTTGTTACTTGATACTTTACCAGGCTGGATCCAGCATGCAGCTGCAACCAGATCGGTAAGAAAAACAGTGGTACTGGGCAGTTGTAATATCTTACTTTTGTTGGGGGGCAATCCTGTATGATATGGATAACAACAATTCACATCCGTAGAGTGATTCCACCAACTGACTTATAAACGTTCTTTCCAGTATGTGAATATTACATGCATGAGACAACCACTGTACCAGCCAGTAAAACCAGCTGCTTCTCTATGAAGTATCACAAAATCGGCAACTGCCAGTTCGGTTCATTTAACACCAGCCATTGACACTATGCATGACACAACTCATGCAATGAAATACTGTAATATATTTATCAGTGCAGAAGTTATTTTCAGCCATTATGGACAAAGACTTCCTTCCCAGAATTCCTTGGTTCTTCTCGACAATGGAAGATGACTGTGAGGCAGTCCTTTCTGAGTCATCTTGTCAGCTCTCTGACCAACACTGCCCTGCCCTTTCACAGGGACAATACCTGCCCTGCTCATCATCATCTTCGTACTTCAAACTAATAAAAGGCTGTGAGAACTGAATTCCACCTGCCCTTTAAAGAGAACAGAGCAACGTGTCCAACTAAGATTCACCTGTTAGTGGAATTGTTTTATCTCGGAGGATCGGTCATCTAAGGATAATATGTTTTAGTTTGTGTGTCCTAGTATGATTTAGTTCTTGGTTTTCTGTCTTCTGTAACATATATGTGTGTATGGCCTATTGGATATAGTAAAAGGGGAACTTTAGTTAGCATGTTGCCAACTTAGCAGCAGGTTTGAGGCTTGTGTTGTGGGCTACTGTAATAATAAGACTTTATTTATAATAATATTTATTTATATAGCACATTTCATACAAGAATTGCAGCTTAATGTGCTTTACATCAAGTCAATAAAAACAATAATCCAAGTGATAAAAGTAATGCAAATATACAAAAAAAAATTTTTTTTAATGTAACTCAACAAAATACAAGCCGCAGTCTTGTATTTAGAGGGCTTATTCCTGACACAAATGACTGTTAACTCCATATCACACAGCAACGCACTGCTCAGGGTAATATGATGCTCACAGTTCAACAATAGTGACACTCACCTCAGGAAGAAGGCAGACTATTGAGAAATGGCTAACATGGGTGAGTCACACACACACTCACACACATATGCACACACACACACCACATGCACACACACGACGGGCAACCTACGCAGTAGTGAAAACTGAAGTCTGGGGGAGGAAATTCTGATACGCATCCCTCTACCGAAATAGACCAGAGAAAGCTGCTCATTCTTTCTCTCCAACTACAGTTCTGACAAGGCAGACATGTCAAGGTGCTGCCAACAAGCTGTCATTGAGAATCTACAGAGTGTGCATCAAACTGTTTGTCATGTAGATTACAAGAACACTAGTCTATTTTTAATCACTTGGGTATTCTACATGACAGTGTAAGCGTCATTGGTTTACTAACTGGTCTTGTGCTGGGTATGCTGGTACTGGTGGTGAGGATGTGATTGATGCTAGTCGAGTCCTCACTATAATTGAGTCAGTTTTCAACCATCTGTTCATTCATTAAAGGGACAGTAATGCGAAGACTTGGACGCTTAATTAAATTGTGTTGTGGTTGTTTGGTGACAAATGAAAAGGTGCAACTGGATTACTTCTCCATATGTTATTCAAGTAAAACAGGCTGGCTACAATTGTTTACAAGTGCAAAAACAGTTATTTCCTTTTTTGTCGCCTCTAGTGACTGGCTGAATACATAGCCTGTTCTGTGAGAAAATTGAGAAAATACAGCTAAGCTAGCAAGTAATAAGCATCAGAGCAGGTTTCATTACAGACTGGCTGTCATCTGCAGTTTATCAAACAAAGCTGTCCAGAAGAACAGTAGCCCATTGGTCAATATTGTAATAACAAATACACATAATTATTCATTGTTAAGCACAAAATTAACCGAAAACTGAGGACCAGAATTTGACTGCCTATTTACCATTTTCTGTTTGTACTTTATACTATGCAGTCCTATTGGTAAGGCACATTTTAAGCCCTTTATGCAACCTTTTTGTTCGTCCGCATTTTTGCAGACTTTAGCTAAGGGAATTCAGTGTTCTGACGTGAAACACCAGGGTTACCTTCTACAAAGGTTAGTGAGCGCTCGCATTACTTATAGAGGTCTCTATTACACTCAAATAAAAAACGATACTAGAACCTAGGTTTGGGCTAAGCCCCAAATGTTTACAACGCCCGGCTCCGCCCCTGCCTACCACCACAAATATAACCTAATTCTGTGGGAAACACTGAATCGTATTCCTTGACCTTCAAGCTTGATGCTAGTTAGCATGCTGGCCATGTTTACACATCGGCTGGTACACAAGGGGACCAGCCTTGTACTGACATGGATTTGACTGCACACACACAGTCATCCCAATGAAATCCATGAACCGGAGTGAAAGTAAAATTCACGGGTGTGCCATTCAGTCACGAACACTTTCAAAAACTATTTCTTCAAAAGAGGGTTTTGGTTTTTATGTCGTTTTATCAGAAATAGTATTGGCGGAACATACAGTGACGTGCTTTCATGAAAACTAAGTCTGTTGATCCACATATTGGATTTAGGAGACAGATATGCTGGAATGTTGAAGGAATAGATCAATTGCTAAAATAAATATTTGACAACTAAACCAAGCTAATTTTTATGTTTGCCTTGTGTATTATAATTAATTTTTAAAAAAAATGTTTCTTATCCTTTTGCTTTCCAGATTATTCCAGGGTGTTCATTAAGTGATGACTGACAGGAGAGCTAAAATGGCACCCCTCCAATCATGCAATACCATTTTGTCTACCATGGACATACTAAAACGATTCATTGACTTCACCTTTGTGTCAACCCGAAATGCCTCAAAAAACCTTTTCAACCAATCCCATGACCTGTCTGTCACTGGACAAACGGGTGTGTGAATTAAACACTGGTCTGTCACCACGACCCACCTGGCAATGAAACACCACTAAAAGTCCCATCAGAATGTATCGGTGCTTAAAGTGAGGCATGACCAGACAGACTCAGAGCAGCCTCCTCTCATCCTCCTCCGAATGAGACGAAAGACTGACAAAGGTCAGAAGGATGTGATGGAAGTATTAAGGCTGGTATTACCTCAGCGCGGATTGCAGCTACGG
This sequence comes from Osmerus eperlanus, assembly GCF_963692335.1. Classification (NCBI taxonomy): domain Eukaryota; kingdom Metazoa; phylum Chordata; class Actinopteri; order Osmeriformes; family Osmeridae; genus Osmerus; species Osmerus eperlanus. The sequence continues at coordinate 20,275,863 of NC_085023.1, forward strand.
TACCGCGTGTACAGAGGACAGGATGGGGCACAACATCATCAGGTTACCGTTGAGGTGTGTTGAGTTTAAAGGGTATGGGATCAGAAGAGGTTGAGTTGAATAGAACAGACCATAATATGCGCCATCATGCACTTGACGATCACCATCAATGCTGAAGTAGAGCAGAGGGAGCCGTTAAGAGCCACAAAGACGAATCCACATTCAATAGAAGGGATTGGGAATTCATTAGGGAAACCGAATCGGTGCTCAGAGTTAATCCACTGAGTCATTGTTTTTGCTAACTTAAAACCACCCAGCTTAGAAAAATCCATCAGCTAATTTCCTCAGGACACACAATGTGAAAGGCACCTTCTCGAACAGCCGTGGTCTGGCTGCGTCTAAACCACTCTCTCAGATGGATAAGAAAGGCCATTTTAATGTCGGAAGCCTTTTGTTTTGGGGGGGGGGGGGGGGGGTCGGAAGCAAGGTCAAGTGATATTTAACAAGGTCTCTCTCCAGGCCCTCTTGGTTGTCGCTGACCAGGAGGCAAAGCCCTGCTTTCCGTATCGGCTCTTTCTCAGACATTTTGAGCCCTTTATGCACCCTTTTCGTTAGTTCGCATTTTTGCAGACTTTAGCTAAGGGAATTGCCCGCATTTCACAGTGTTGTGACGTGAAACACCAGGGTTACCTTCTAAGAAAAATTGTGAGCGCGCAAAGCACGCTCGCATTACTTGCAGAGTTCTATATTAAACTTACATAAAAAACTACACTACAACCAGAGCCCGTCTACGGAGACTAAGAAGGCAAAGCATTTTTATGTCGGAAGCCTTTTGTTTGAGGGGAGGGGGGGAGCAAAGTCAAGTGATATTTAACAAGGTCTCTCTCCAGGCCCTCTTGGTTGTCAGTGACCAAGAGGCAAAGCCCTGCTTTCCCTATTGGTGATCAGTCCCTGACCAGAGCTATACGGTTTATTTAAAATGGTACAGTGCACTAGGGGTGGGGAAAAAAATCAATTTACATTTGAATCGCAATTCAGTGTAGCGATTCACAAATGTAAAAAAAAAAAAAAGATTACAAATCGCTAAAAATCGTGAATCGATTTTTAATCGATTCGTGACCCCAAGAATCGATTCGAATCGTGAGGTACCAAAAGATTCCCACCCCTACAGTGCACCACTGTGTTTTGACTGCTTTGCTAAAAGCTCCAGTATGGCCAATACTTTTACTTCAACAACCAACCAACAACGGACAGATGGAGCGCATTCGAAGACGTGACATTTACAGTATTTCCCGATATAATGGGAACGATATCAACAGGTACTCCGGACCAATCGCTGAGCAGTATCTACTCTACTAATTGAGCATCTTAGGAAGTGTGGAGTTAGGGAGAGATCTCTGTCTCACCAGGGGATATAATAAAGGATAGAAAAGGATGAATGCAGTCTGGATTTGGGAAACAGAGAATGGGTACTTATTTGTGTGTGTGTGTGGGGGGGGGGCACCTTGACATTAAGCCTGACAGAGGAACCTGACATATCCTGCTGTGTATTACAGAGACTGATCTAGTATTTTCTCTGGTTCTGCGATCATGTCTCCGCCACTAATTAGGGGAGACATTAAATGGAGAGGAAATAAGCCAATCAGATCTGATTTTACAGTGAAGTCATAGGATAATTTAGAGAATTTGACAGTGTTGGTATTTATTGTAACGATAATAAAAATATTTACTTGAAAAGCAATGCCAATTCTCAATTTTATAATAGCGCTGTATGCTTTTCTACTCAAATTCACCGGGTAGATTGTGAACACACATTCCTAACTACAGAAGTTATATTTACAATTATTCTTTTAGCAGATACTCTTATCCAGAGCGACTTACAAGTAAGTACAGGGACATTCTCCCCGAGGCAAGTAGGGTGAAGTGCCTTGCCCAAGGACACAACGTCATTTTGGCACAGACTTCACTCCTCCAGTTAACTAGCGCAGTTGTCTAATCCTCTACGGAATTTATTGTAAAACATAACAGTAACTCTAACCCTTGGTCTAGAAAGCGTTTGCTAATTTAAAGCCTACTTCAATTACCTTCATGTAAACAGTGAATCACATCAGAAAATTATAAATTAGCCTATGTTTCATTGTTGTTGTCCCATGTCTCAGGAAGGTTACAATTAGTATGAGATCCAAGTAAAATCCTATAGGCCCTAGAGTATTTATTTGAGTCACCATGTAGAAAGAATGTCCGCCTTCATAATACGTAAGTAGTAAATGTGGCTGTGTTTGCTACAAAGGATTTTCTAAATGACTGAAAATATTGATAATTCTGGAGCGTTAATAGAGACACGCACTTCACGTGGCCTCGGGATCGGGTTTCTCCTTCAATCTGACTTTTAAAGGGGAGGATAAATCACTGGGACAGCAGATTAAACCTTGTCATCCTAACTTGAGTCAACAAATCACAAAACGGCTAGCGGATTGCTGTAATTGCTAAGTAAAAGCTGTCATAATGAAGTTCAACTGGACTGCTTCATATTTAAGCCCACTGGTCAATCACCACCGTGCCATGCACTGTAGACACAATCACACACAAACACACACGCACGCACACATACATCCCCACGCACGCACACACCCCGGAGATTTAGCACAACGTTTTGCAGACACAATCCCCGACTCCCTACTAACTTCCCAGGAAAACAGCACCGACCCGGGTTGCCATGGTTTCCTGTCCTTTCTAAACTTTAGACTTTGCAAGAGCGTGGGGGGAGGGTGTTTGAAGATTGCCGTCCAGAGAGTATAAATCATGAAGACCCAACGATAGAACTGGACTGCACGTGTCTTCACTTCCCCTGCTTCAATCACTCTTCCCTATATGTTCTAACGCCCACGGACAAAAATCTATCATTTATGTGTTAAAATTATTTATGATAAAACGACTTGGAAAACTGTTAAATAACTAGAGGGGAAAAAAAACACTGAAACAAGCGGATTAAAAAAAACGTTGTCACTTTCTGGCAGTATCTTCAGAAGGCGGGAACTGAATTCTCCGTAACACCGGGCTTTTCTTCGGATAACTTGAGCTAACTAGCAAGCCTAACACGGCCAGGATAGCAGCTACAATACTCAATAGCGCACTTTTAGCTGGCATAATGAATAATTTTGATCACCTGGATGCCGGTTGTAGTCGAGATGCCGAGCTCCTTACTCAGTAGTTCTCCATTTTGCTCCTGGCTTCAGACCTGACACCGGACTACAGTTTACCAGACCTACTGCTGTGTAGGATGGGTAGTAGCTCTATAGAAGCTAACCAGAACGAAGGGTAGCTAACTTCCTTTTTACCGACAGCTACAGTATTAGCAATACTTTTTGGTAAAACTGACAAATACAGGCCAGGGTGTTTATATCACAGCCTGGAATCATAGCTTATGGTTTATTATATCATAGCTTGCTACATAAAATGTTATTACCCTGTCCTGTGTCTGTGTCGTTTCTGCATTTGTCTTTTGCAGATTTAGTTAGCTACGCTAGCTATCTCCCGGAAGTTAACACACTACTGAACTGATGTACCTAGTTGTACCAAAGAGTATAGAAGAACAATATAAGTTCTTTGGTTTTACTAGGTCGTCTAAACGCACCCAGGTTTGTGACGTTAGCCACGTGACTGTGTCTAGCAAGTTAGCTACCGATAGCTGCACTTTTCGCCACAAAAACGTCAATTCCTCAGAATCCGTGCAACAATAGGGTGCCTGGTCGAGAACAAGCACACCTAACTAATACAGTTAGTGGAACCAGTCTGAGACTGAGACGCAGGCAGGTATTGACTGGCGTTGATGTGATGACTCCTTCGCGTAATCTTGATTTTAGACGTTGACCTCCACTGTGTTGGATCAATTGGTTAGAGGCGATTGATTTTTAGACAAACCGAGTATGTAACTAATGGATTGTAGTTGGACAAATAGATTAAAATTGCAACAGATTAATTGGACATGAATGCACACCTTAACTCACGTTTCTGCACATTAAGTTTATCTATATATAGTGTTTGCTAAATCTAGCCTACATAACTGATGGTAGACAGGAGTAGGGCTAGGCCTACACCAAATACCATGAGATTTTCTAAACATTAAAATTAAACAGCAAAAATCTAAGATTAAACATGAACAATATGGCTCAAAATGTAGGCTACAACTAGTAATAGGCTACTGTAATTCTGGTCTGAAGTTTATAGCAAACGAGAGAGACAGGTGCATCATTAATCTCTGTCAGTCTACTAGAACGACCTTTTTAATGTCACCGTGCGAGCCAGAATCCCAGTATTGTTTTACACCCCCTCGCGAAGCCAATTAACCTTAATCACCAGTGCATCTCCGTTCTGTTGAATGTTTATGTCACAGCTTAGTAGGCTAGTATAGGCACATGCTGTTTGCAATAGAACAGGCTAGTCTCCAAGGTGTGTTCAACCAGAGTATGACCCATTACTACTCTCTTTTGCTGGGTTCCTTCTCTGCTAATGGAAACGATGAGCGAATTTCAAAATGTCCATTTACTTTTTTTGTTCCCATCGTTCCCGGGAAACAGTTATTCTGGGTATGATGAACACGGTTTCCTTCTGACTAGTCTAAACCGTTATTGGTTGGTTTGGTAAATAATATAGTCTAATATTCAAAGTAGGCTAAGTAAATAAAAGGTGTGATATGTGGCAGTTGGTTGGTTGATGTCTGAAAGCTGCATTGAAAATGTTGTGAATTATGACTAAAGTGTTCACAGGTCACTGCATATCATCACGTTTAATCAAGTCTCATGTGAATTTGATTAATTATAGGACTGGAAAAAAAAAACGGGCTTCGACTTATCTAGCAGGTCTCCTAGATGGTCTTCGTTACTGAACTGAACACACGAGTTGTCCAGGGCAGTCTCTATGGCAACATAACCTTGAAAGTTTCGTAAGTCAAAAAGGATTTGGTTCTTTGCAGGCTGGTTGTACAGAGTCTGGATAGCAGAATGTCCCCTAATATCAGAACAGTCTTATCAGTGAGTGCTATAAATGTGCATCGATTAAAATTCATGAGACTTTCCCCAAAGCCTTTTTCAGAAGACGTGAATACAGTGAATCATTTAAATCCATTATTAAAAGTGAATCACACGGTCTGATCAGTTTGCTTGTCTGCTTGTAAGGGAATGTCTGACAATGCTATCGAATGTGTCATCTTTTGGTGTAAATCTGGATCTTGAGCCGTTTCAAAAGCTTAAGATTGCCTGATCTTATCCTGGCTGTGGAATTACGATATCCCTGAAACATGCATTGGCAGTGTAAGATGATAGCTACAGTGTAGTGGGTAGCTGAACTCCCCCATTCTGTTAGAGAGGAAACCCATTGCCCAGTGAAATGAGCCAGCCGGATGTTTTCCCATCTTGTTGAAATTGAAGTCATAGCACAGTTCAACCATGACAGATAGTCTCTGCTTTAGACCAGTGGAACAAAGAGATTTATCACCCTCTGTGTTAGTCTCTGGGAGGAGAATGAGAGATGTATTATCTTCTGATGAGGGGATTGCTGCTTCAGTCCACGGGTGGTCAGGGGAAATCATGCTTGTTATAGGAGCAACTCCTACACCTGGCTGTCCTCTTAATATAGGACCTGTGTTATCAGAATCGGCACCAGTCAACTGCTTACCTATACAGGCCACTAGATGTACTACAGAATTTGAGGAATTGTGACAATTGAGGGAATTTAATGAATCTCTGAAATGCGATGTGTGGGGGTGGCCATATGTTCTGGCAGCATCCAGTGGCCGTCACCAGAATGAGTCATAATTCTGTCGGATTGTCTCTCACTAATCAGTGCTGATGAAGCTTGTCATTGAATTAATCAAGCTGACTACCGTCTGAATCACTGCCAAATGAACTATGATTTGTTTCTGGGACTGATGATGTCAGAACATACGTCTAAAACCTTTAAAAAAAAAAAACTTTTGACTTGTGGTTGAGACAGATCAACTAGATCACAGCAATGTTTTGGGGCTATCTCGTTGTTATGATCAGTGACCTATGCACTTTCGTAAAGCTCTCTCTTGGAAGTCGCTTTGGATAAAAGCGTCTGCTAAATGAGTAAATGTAATGTAAACTATTTACTTGTGGATGTCACCTACTATAGCATAGCGTATAATTATCATCAGTTGCATAGTTTTCCCTGCTCTCTTCATTCTATGTGATGCATTGTGCTCTCAGAGGAAGGACAGCGGGAAGCGATTCATTGGCAGACCCTTCTTTCCATTCACCACTTTGCACTGACCACTGAATTACCAAAAAATTTCCCATCTTATTTTGAAAGCCTTTACTTGAATCATGACAAAATAGAGAGAGGATAAAGTGGTCCTTTAATTAAAGTGTGCCTGTGACATCCAGGACTAAAAGCTCTGAATGTTCTCTCGTAAATTGAACATTTCCACGTAAATCCCACTGAAGCAGAATAGCAGGTCTGATCTTCCAGGTACTTCCAGTCTTTTTAAGAGGGCTTTCTTAAATAATGGATATGCCATTAAAACAGATGATTCCTGTAGTATGAACTCAGAAAGAAAATCTAAATGTCAAAGTTTGTCAGTCATTTTTAGTATACATCATTTCTATAATGTAGATGTACAATAAGTACTGTATAATCTTCCATGCACATGTAAATACTATGCTAATGCAGTTGTGGTGTTCAATGGTGACTTCAGACAGGAAAAGAATGGCAACTATTTATTGAGTTATATTTTGGGCCCCCAGTATTAGAGAAGACTCATTTAAATAATGTTCTGTGAGAGTGTTCACCTTGGCAACAAGCAATTAAAATATTACTTCTTTCTGAGACACAGTCGAATGGAGAAAGTGAATTGTTGTGGAGAACTTGGATTAATGAGCCCACTTGTAAAAAAAACTTTTTGATAAAAAGGGAAGCTGATAAACCACGTATAAGCCATGCACAATAACCTTTTGAAGCACAGCACTTCTTATATCCCGCATTATCTCTATTTCTCTGCGTGGTGTATTGATACCGTGCAGCAGTGGTATCCAAGTAAGGTTCCAGCCGGTGAATCAACCAATCCCTGTCTCTTCTCCGTCTCATTCTCAACAAGAGGCTCGAGGGACCTTCATCTCCGCTGATTGTTATTCATCATAGTCATGATTCAGTAATCATTGTGTCTAAAATGAAAATGAATCTTCTATTGCCTTCTTTCATATTTAGATCAGCGTTACCACAGGCTTGCGAACGTGTGTCCCTCTCCTCAAGGGCAGTGCTTCTCTACTGATGTTGCTGGGATGGTGAAATCTCATATAGCTACTCTCAGCTGAGATCTTGTTAAAAGCTTTGCTTTGACAAGCACTCATTCCAAGTGTCATGTCAAATCCAGGTAGTACACTTCTCTTCCGAACATTTAAAGGGCTTGTTTTCCTTATCAGAGGCTTGCGAATGCAGTGAGTCCGTTACGATACAGCACACACACAATCAGACACACACACACATTGTTGTCACTTAACTCCTCCTAACAAAGTCCTTGACAAAATGAGAGAATGTCACAAAGACACCATATCTGCCTCCTCCGCCTGTCAAAATCCTCCACAGGATTACTGTCCACACAACGAGGAGGGCAATCAACCTCGCTCCGTCACCTCTCCCCCCTTCCCTCCAACCTCCCCCCCCCCCTTCACACAGCAGCACTTCAACACTAAGACCTGTGGCCCCAAAGGTCAGTTGTTTGGAGGAAGAGATCCATACATAGCCCACCTCATCAGACAAGTCTAAGCACCGGTTCCCTTTGTCACAAGGAAGTACCGTCACTTAATTATTTTAGCATTGCATTTCACTTCCTCATCAGAGGGAATGGGGTCTCCACAGAAACCTTCATTAGTATTCGTGGTTTTTGATTGCAATTGCGTTGTATAATCTTGCCGGCAAGACAGCCTTAACATCAGATATTTAATCAGATTGCTGTGATGTATCATGTTAGGATAATGACAAGGTTTATAACTGTGCAGCGACAGTTCAGTTATGACAACAACTAAAAAGTCTTGTTGTTTCTGAAGGCAGAGTAGAGTTTTAGAAGGCTCACGATTCAGGTGTTTCTCTTGAACGGAATAAAATGATCGTCTCAAAGGAAGTTTTTGTAGACACTGAGTTATTCTGGCAGTTAAAAATGGGAGTTCTGCCTTGAAATGTTTTCGTTTTTTTTCTAATGGGGAGCTTCAAAGAACGACCTCCTGTGTCTCAGTATCCTCCCCTCATTATGGCTGTTTACTCTCTACCGTCACCTGGAGGAAGATGCCAAGAAACAATATAAGAACACAAACAACCAATTAGAGACACTGTACGCCACTGACCTCATAAACTGTAGTTTATTGATATTTCGTTTATATTATATACTGTATAATCAGAAGTAAGGAATGCCAATCAACCAATAATATATAGTTAGCCTTGAATTTAGATTTTGTGGGAAGGTTTATCATCGTTTCCCAGGTGAAACTCATGTTGAGTAGTAGATCAAGAGAGACAGAATGAAAGAAATATAAACTTGACCAAAGACTTGTTGGCATGAGTGGATGAGTCATATGAGTCACACATGTGAGTGTAATAGGGCGATCCAGGCAGAGGTGAACAAGGTGCTAACTTGCATCTTCTGTGATGGAGTCGATGCCATTTTCATAATGCCTGTGTACTGGAATAAACTCACGGTTGTCGATAAAGATTTGTATTTTTCTCTGATGTGACGAGCACACACAGAGACGGCTTCCCTTGCGGTGATGATGTCACCAAGCACCTTCCTGGTGGAACTGCTGCTGGGAATGAGTCATGTCCAGGCTTTAGGAGTCAGTTACCGTATCACTTATTGTTTGGTAAAAACGTGTCTAGTTTGTCCTTTTCTGCCCTGAGCTGCTCATTAAAAAGAGGAGAGGATTAAGACTGTCTAACCCAGAAGACTTGCTCCTGACCTGTCTGAGTAGCTTCAGCAAGTCAGCGTCGGCGGAGAGAATCTACAGCAGAGGGCATGATGGCTGGACAGACATACAGTAGTAGGTTGTGGGTAGTGGTGGACTGTGCAGCCACAGTGTTTGGTGCTATAAGGACAGCATGAGAAGATTGGGCAGCTTTACAGGCATGAAAGCAAACAATAGTGCTTCTCTATTCTATACACATACACCGTATACATACACTGTATACATACACCGTATACATACACCGTATACATACACCGTATACAACAACAACTGCTGCTTTGGAGAGGATGAAGTCCTGAACCAGGAAGTGTGCCTGCTCCGTCGCCGTGGGAACAGCTCCCAGCTAGATTGTGCAACATGGTGGACTTCACCTGTCTTCACCTGTCAATCAAATCCACTCATCAGTCACGACATGTAAATACAAGAGCTAGTGTGTGGAGTCGGAAGTAAGCATGTTATATTATTATCAATTGTAAGATTTTGCATTGGTAATGAAACAGGCAACGGCAAATCCATCAGTAGACGTAAGTGGACCAAAAATAAATGACAGCAGAAGGTAACAATCCTCCTTTATTTAATGAGAATCACATCCCTGTTCGGGCAGGCTCCAAGGTACCCTAATGTTATTCAGATTGTGTCTACACCAGCAAAGAGCAATTTAGTCGTGACTGAACACCAATCGACCCAAGAACTGTGCCTTTACACGAGTGTGTTTATCACTGAGGCAGACATGAGAGTAGGTTTTGTGCAGCATACCAATGAAGAACAGAAACACACATAACTGCTGAGTGAAAACTTGTATTGGCTTGTGTGGGAGTCTCTTGTGGTAGATCTGCTCCGTGAGAAGGTGCTTCCCCCTGGTGGACACAGCTGGGCATCACGTAATGCACCTACAATATATTATCTCTGATAAAACCTGACTTAATTTTTTCCTTAATATATATAAAATAATTTAATCCATGGTGCTCCCCAGATGTCAAGAAGACCGGGTGTCCAGCAGTAGGAACTTGTTGCCCAAAGGGAGGCTTTGTTGTGTGGGATTTTGACCTGACTTCACTGGGATCAGGAAGGATCACAGGATTCCAGTCGCCCAGGAAGACTTGGGCGACTGGAAGCTTGGCCTTGGCTCCTCACGTGTCGGTCCACAGGAAGGCCTGGGCGACTGGAAGCTTGGCCTTGGCTCCTCACGTGTCGGACCACAGGAAGGCCTGGTTGTCCAGGAGCTGAGCCAGGTGCTGGTTGAAGGGCTGGTAGAAGCGCTGCAGTATGGATCTGGTGAGGGCCAGCATGGGGCCCAGGCTCCGATCCTGCGCCCTGCGTGTGTTGGACATGGGCTTCTTAGCTAGCAGCAGCTCTCTGTGCTCTGATAAAGGGCCTGGAGAAGACAGCAGGGTCGATGTCAACAGACGAGGAAAAAAGACGACAATCCACACATGATGTTCAGGGAGTTAGATTTCATTATACGTTGGTGTAAACTTTTGAGAACCGCAAATCCCCCCCCCCCCACCATGCACACGCCCACACACTTCTTATCAAGGAAATTATTTAACGGTTGCATTTTCAGTTATTAAAATAAGATGTACCACCCACATTTGAAAAACCAACATATGCCCCTGGGGACATTACTGTTAATCAAGTCATGAACACATAGTACATCCATCACACCATTATGACAGTTTTGTGGTGGTGAAGATCCATAATATGATAAGATGAAAACTGATGGCTGGTGTGTAGGTAGTCAGCTTTCATTCAGGGACGTACTTAGACTCAGGAAGTCGAAGACCCTGTGCATGGATGTTCTGAGATTGGCAGCATAATCCTCCAGACGCAGAATTAAAATCTGATCCTTGTGGAAAACTGTCAGCCAGTCCAGCAGGTAGATGATGTAGAGTCCAAGACTGAGTCGCACCTGAGGGCACCAAAACACAGGCATCAGGATGATTCTGCCTCGACTGAGGCAAACAGTCGTGCTCACTACAGTATTTCCTTCTTATATATTCCAACCAGAGGAGGGCGCCAGACACACAACTACAAAGTCTTCCTCGTCAGCGAGCATTCAGAACACGGCCTCATATGCGCCCTGTGCCTGGTAGCCGGCAGGAATGAAGGTGGTCGCTACTCACAGGCATGTGGTAGAACAGATGGGTGTTGTAGATGCAGGAGCGTATGGAGCTCTCAGCCAGGCAGGACTGGAACATCTGCAGAGACTCACACACTTTGTGGTGGAAGCGCTCCGCTGACTTGTTCACTAAGTGGAAGTACAGGTAGTCTGAGTACAACCTAACAGGGGAGACAGCACAGCACACGGTTCACAGGGCGAGTGGATGAACACGTCTGTACATTTATATTTTATTCATCTGGCAGACGCTTCTGTTTTAAGCGACGTAGAGACACGGAAGATCAGAAGATCAAGTATCAGAAGTGCAGCTCTGACAGGGTTTGGGTTTGTGTTTACTAGCCTCAACATACCTGCCTACACATGAGCAGAAGAATAAGAGAATGAATGAATGAATGAATGAATGAGTGAATGGATGGGTGAATGGATGGGTGGATGAATGAGTGAAGGAATGGGTGAATGAATGAGTGAATGGATGGGTGAGTGAAAGGACTAATAAATCACCCGTCCTGTCAGTATAAACCACACTTTATTTAACACCACACCTACCATTCTGACCTTCCCCTCGGGGATATTGAAATGATTATCTGATCTGATCAGATATCCTGACAGTTGTGTGAGTTGGTCAGTACCTTTCTACCGGGTCTCTCAGCATGATTATGAGTTTAGCGTCCGGTTGGGCGGCATGGATGAAGTCCTGAACCAGGAAGTGTGGCTCCCAGCCTCCTCCGTCACCGTGGGAACAGCTCCCAGCTAGACTGTCCCACATGGTGGACGCACTGGCTTCACCTGTCAATCAAATCCACCCAGCAATCACAACATGTAAATACAAGAGCCAGTGTGCAGAGTAGGAAATAAGCATGTAAAGGTGATATTATCCATAAGAGAGTGGCTTTAGTGGCATTAGTGGCATTGGTTGTGAAGCTACTGCTTTATACAACGAGAACCATGATTTGCTTGTTGAGGGGTGAGCTGATGAAAATTAAATATTTTATTTTAATATTCCTCATTTCTTCACATTTTAAACTGCTGCTAGCTCTTCTTGTGTTGTTGTTACTTGTGAGTGTTATATGTTATAGTGTTATAGTGTTAAATGTTATTTTTGGTATATGTTACAATGTTACTTTGTTATTTGTATTTACTGTCTACTGCGTAGATGTTGCTGGCCAAGTCTCAAGAATTTCGCTGCACTGAAGCAATTTGGTGTACGCGACAATACAAGTTCATTGATTGATTGATTGAAATCCATGGGTGGATGTAAGTCGATTGAAAACACAGGAAAGGAGAAAGATCACATCTCCACTATAGCTACAGGGTCCTGAGTAGGGGCAGAATACTGACATTTGACAGCATATTTTCAAGGCAATACCAACCAACAACACACACACACACAAGCACACACACAAATACATACAAACCTGTGACAATCTGCTGATTGCTGTGGCCATCTGATGCATTTCCCAGAAAGCCATCCTGGATGTGGTAAGCTGCCAGATCAAAGAGGTCTATGTAGTCCTCCACAGGGAAACGATCTCTGGCCTCGTCTTTGAGACGGATGATACCTGGGGTACCACAGGGCAGAGCACTCTCACTCTCCTGTCCTCGGTCACTCAGTCAAGGTAACACCCAACTGACACCAGAAATATTAGAGGATTTTCATTTGTTCAGATTTATTTATAAGCACTTTTTTTTATTATAATTTTTTTTAACTTTTATTTGAAGTGGCTTTTTTTCGAGTGTACTCTACTATTGCAACTCACCAAACCTCTTCCTGGTCCACCAGTGTGGTTCTTTCATGGTGGAGAACCGGACCTCAGGATGAAGCATGAGTCTGTGGTAAAGATCCGTGGTTCCACTTTTGGGCTGGCCGATAATATAGAAGTACGGCAGGCAGCGTAGCCTGTACAGTTTGCTGTTGTTGTGATACAGGTGCTCACGGAAATCTCTCCTCAGATAGTCGCAGACGGTTCGGAAGTTCACCGAGTGCAGCGCGTAAAGGTTTTTACCGTACACGTCTGCGCTGGTGTTTCCAACGTGCTCTTCGTACCAACACGGACTCTTGACGTTGGGTAAGAACTGTCGGGGAATGACCGAGAACAACTGTGGAGAACGAAACAGACGAATACATGAAGACGATCGACCAGACATCTCTCTAATTCAAAAGCTAAACACATCTGTACCTATATAATTCATCAAAACACATTAATTAAATGATCCCAGCCCAGATGTTCTCTCATACGAACGTGAAGATCAGAGTGAAGAACGTCCTTCAGAGCAGGAACCCTCCTGGGACTGCTGATTCGTAACTTGAGGCCCACAGTCTCCATCATGACCTCCAGGTCCACCTCTCCCAGAGGGGGGGTCCTGCTGGAGGGAAGGTTGCTGAAGTGGACCGTGGTGGGTGTGAGGTGGACCGGTGACGGGGTCACTTGGCGTCCCTTCCTGTCCCAGGTCAGGATGTACGAGGTCATAACCAGGAACGTAAGGGTTAATCCCAACAGAAAACTGAGGAGCTTGATCTTTGTGATGCTCCTCACGAAGGCCAGTGACCGCATAACAACCTGCTTGACCTCTGGAGCTGTGAACAGACTGATGGGGCCGTCTCCCTCGCATGGCATTGCTGACCTCTTCCTGTGATTCTCTACTTCCTGTGCGGCTGCGCCATATTTGTAGTCTGTTTGAGGAAGGGCTCTGTATTTGTAGTCTGTGTGAGACATTTTGCAGGGAGGATGTGATGAAGGGAAGGGGCAGAGGGAAGTACTAACGAGGCTTGACTTGAAGAGGCATTCAACATACATTTATACATCCATGAGGACTGTTGACATGTAGCTTATTCAGGGAAGTCAGTATCACACCAGGTTATGAAACTCAGCAGTTTATACCTGTTAAAGAAAAATACAACATTTTAGACTTTTTTTAAACAAAGCATAGCAGGTTGCAAAGCTTTTTCATGTGTCACATATTTCACGTGGTAGAGTTTTTGGTATTGTTGACTGTTTTGGTTGGTAAATACTTTTATGTAAATGACTACTATTTATAACATCAAACTACCTGTGGTGGGCAAACATAAGTACAATTGCAAGTGGATATACCCTTCTGTGATCATAGACTGAAGAATAACCGACCAAGAAAACTGATTTAGGAAACACTTCATCAATTACCCTGTACTGTTTTATTTTCCCAGCTCCAGCTCAGCCTTAAAATGACTGTAAACCTTGGTCCTTGGAAAAATAAAATTAGCCATTATCTCATTTGACTGTGTTGTTCCTAACCAGATACTGTTGTGAGGGTCACAAATGGGACTCATGCATTTGGGGCCACACCAACCCTATTATGTTTTAAAAACATTGTGCGTTAGAGGCTCAACCGTTAAGTGTTAAAAACAAAACAGTTTAACACATCTGTGTGTGTGGCTGTGTGTGTGTGTGTGTGTGTGTGTGTGTGTGTGTGTGTGTGTGTGTGTGTGTGTGTGTGTGTGTGTGTGTGCGCTTGAGTGGGAGGCTGAGTGGGTTGGCGTGAGTGTTTCAACATCGCCTATAGGAATCCTAGAAAGTCTTTTGAAAGTCTAAATATGAAATCAGAGGGGATCTCATTCTTACGCTTTGATCCACTAAACTCGGAAAGTTAGTTAAAAAAAACGTTCCTTCAAAGGAGAACATTCTTACAGGAATAAACCTACTCACAAAGGCATTCAGAGGACAACATGACTCAGAGGGAATAAATGTACACAGGAGAGCAGATACGAAATGACTTTATTGTTCAACATATGAAAGATCCTGAATCTTCAGGAATTTTATCTTCTTAAACACAGACAAACAACAGACTTCTGACACCTTCTCCTTCCAAAATCTCAGCTCTCAATTTTCCCTACGCCCTTTTTCTTCCAATTTATTTGATCTCCTTGTACATGTTTCCTCATTTCTTAGCTCGAGGGGCTGTCCGGAGAGGGTGACAGTTGGGGAGGTCCTTTCCTCCCGTTCTCATGTTTACCAACTCGCCTACAGCATCCTGGTTCATTTCAGCCGTGGCTGATGGCAAGACTCCAGGCCACATTCCCAGAACAAGAGGGAGTACAGGACACATTGGCCAACTCGTTCTGATGATGGATAAGGAACCCAGAACTCAAAATAAAAGGCAGGAGAATACACGCAATATGCGAACAGCATGCACGTGCCTTATTTTCTGTTGATGGAGTGTGTGTCTAGGTGCAGCACACAAGGTTTTCCACATGCCTTCAGACAAGTGCATTGTTTTTAATGGCTGACCTGGGCATTGAGAGGTGGCTTGTGCTGGGTCGTTAAATCACAGAAACCCCAATAAATGGCTGAATCATCACTGAGATGGACATCGACCCCTGTGGAGATACGTCTCCTAAAAGTGATCATGTTGGACAGTGGGAGGTCTTTATAAGTCCAGGTCAGAGCAGTCCACCGCTGGGATGTCTGGAACACAGATGTGCTGTCAAGCCGAGCGGAGCGTGTGACTGCTGAGGTGGTGCTGTTTCACGGCTTTCAAAGCTCTGCGACTTCATAACACCCAGAGAGACATCGACGGGTGTCTCCTACTGTGTGAGAGGTGTCGTTTTATAGAGAGAAGGGAGAGAGAGACAAGACACAAAGAGGTATCTGAAGACAAGTTGGGTGGTCTTCACGACTGGATGAGGAAGTCATGACAGAGGGCCACAAGAAGCCACACAGGGATATTACTGAAGTCGTAGTTCGTCTTACGACGTCAGAGTTATTTACAGCTTTGTAAAGTCTCTACTGGAGATCACAACTAAGTAACAAATAAATCAACTGACCCCCCCCCCCCCTCCCCCGCCCGTGACGTCCTATGTCCTCTCTTATCTTCCTGTCACTTTCCTCCTCCTCCGATCTGGTGCAGCAAAAATGGAGAGCTCTTACAAAAACAAGAAGGCACCACTCTCAGACAACTTTGGATGAGAATGCAGCCGTTCCAAAGTCTTCTAAACTGTCTTCCGTGTGACGTTGTGCATTTTGAACGCAGAGCCAAATAGAGATACAGTCGCAGGTTATGAAAAACTACAGCTATTTTGCTTATCTTAAGAACTAAGACCCAGCCTGTGCGCCCAGCATCAGACTTGGAAGGGAAGAGCTGAAGAACTGTGAAACAGGACTTGGGTGTGAGGAGAGTGGAAGGGTTAAAGCAGCAGCCTCCAACCTCAAGTAACAAACACTCACCCATCTTTGTGCAGACAAAAACACAAACACACACCTGCCCCGCACTCCTTGTTCCGACACCAAGGCTTTTAGAAAAAGCCAGCTGAGTCTACTGAGACAGGGTTTATCCAAAGGTCATCTGTCTACCTGTCACAGCCCCTGTCAGAGAGCAGGGAGAGAGCAGGGGTACACAAGGTGTGTGTGTGTGTGCCTTTGTGTGCGTGTGCAAGGAGTTGGCAAACGCACACTATGGGTTTAGCAACACCGTGCAAGTCAATGGAATTCGTCACACAAAAGAATTATGGAGTGTTTACAGTGTGGAATACCCTAGCAAGGGTTTGTGTAGACAGAGAGCAAGCTATGAGGCAACGTTTTATAAATGTTCATGTGTATGGAAACTTCAGGCATAAAAGTAAAGTCATTCAGTCAATAAAAGAGATTCAGACAGTCAATCAGGTAGGATAACTGAAGGGTTTGGACAAGATCAGATGGCAAAATCATTATAATAAACATAAAGGATAGTGGTGGCAGTGATTATTCAAATATTTACAAATAATCTATTTCTGTCATTTGGTCACTGAGACTAAGGAAACTTAAGCAAGAGTTCCCTCAACCCTAAAGGTCTAACTGAGATTTTAACTTTTGCAGCTGTCCACTAAAGAACTGTGTCTGGAGGAAAAACAGAGCCGTTCCTGGCAAACCCACAAACCACTTATCCATGATGTAAACTCAAAGGTGCAATTTTGTAATCAACATCGACCCAGTGATGTAGGCTACAGTCAGATGAATCTAGGTTTAGTGAATAGATGTAACGTTGAGTGAATGGTTTCTGTATGTTCAAAGGGCAGAAACGTGTCATCCAAAATAATTTTTCATTTATAGTTTTCTTATATATGCTAAGATACTCTTATAACGACAACACAATAAGATGCACAACATATATAACATTTTATCACGTCAAATAATAACAATAATAGTGATGAGAAAATACTTACATTGAAGTTGAGATGAATCGTTATGCCTCTTAAGTTATGTCTCCTTAAAAATATCCTACCGGTATCAAACTGGAAAAAACAAAAAAATATAACAGAACATGTATAGCATAATACTGTAACCTATAAGCCCATATTGCAAAGCACGACGGGGAACTGATACATTGTGATTTGCCTCGCGTTGCTACTGACTGTAGCTGCTGGGCTCCGGTATGGAAAAGTGAGAGTAAAAAAAAAAACGAGGGACAAAATAGAGGAGGAGGAGGAAAATTGGAGGATAGAAATAAAGAGGTTGACAAAAAACTGCGAAAGACAGAGAGAAAGAGAGAGAGCAAAGGCGTGTGTTTGTGTAGGACTATGTGAAAGTAAGTCCCTAAAAGCAATTATGACAAAAGTCAATTTCGCCTCTGATGAGATATGTTATATCGCGTATCATTATTTGCTGAGTTATGCTGTTATAAAGTGGTTTCGGTATTTTAGAGGAAGTCTGGAAAGTTCTCCCATCCTTTGCTCCGTTAATCATCGATTCAGTTAGCGCTGCCTGACGATTCGTCTTGACAAATGTTTCTCGAAAAGAAAACATTAGCCTATAAAATGTGTTGAAGAGTTGCGTAATGATCATCTTCCAATTTCCAGCATGTTCGACATTAAAAGGTGAGAGTTTATTCCTGACAAGTGAAAGAGCTCGCCCCGGGACGTCTTCACCGCTGCGAAGTGAGATAAAGACTCATTTGAATAAATCGTAACCCCCTCAGAGAACATCCATATTTATGAGAGGCTGTGTCTAATTGCTGATAATTCCTTGCTTCGGCGATAGCGATTTATACACATCTCGCATGCGACTCATGATGTGAATGCGAATGGGTTTCTCTCTCTTGAATCCCAAAATTGTCATAGTTTTCATTATTTAATCAGATCAGATCAATATTTACTAGCGGTTTTACTGAATCTGTCGTAGTGGTAAAGGTTGACAGATTTTGTGGGTCATTTGAACTATTGATTATTGCAGTTGTTCATTTATTTGAGCCTAACCGTTTTCCTCCTCAAGATTTATTTTTAAATACATATTAGTTACTTAGAAATATTGAGCAATATAGGCAACCCATCTCAACACAGCAGTGCTGAGGTTTGAGTCATGGGTGTTGACTCATTTGCAGTCAGAAACAGCAGAATCCGTTTTATTTTCTCTCTGGTCCCTCTTACAGGAAACGAATCAATCGACACTTTCAGGAAATTGTCGACTATATTGAAACCAGAACAGTATATTGCCATAAGGACCTTAACCAACCCTGATTAATTGTCATTAACCAATGACCAGCCAACCAGTTGCTAATGACCGATCAAACTATGTGGGGGCGACTGCATGAACAGCACAGATCTTTGACACAGTGGAGCAGATTTGTCATATAATCTATTTCCATTCACTGCTAAAACCCTCAGCAAACGATTATGAGACTGAGTCAATGTCCAAACCATGAATCTCTAAAAATAGATGGAAAGTAAATCTAAGGTAAACAAAGATAATGGTCCCAGACATGCCATTTCCAGACTTTGTAGGCCTTTGTAAGCCTACCTAAATGAGACAGAGCTGAAACTGGCCTGGTAAACCATCCAGATATTTCCCCAAAAGTCAGATACCCACTTACATTTGACTTAAATATATAAATCTTCCCAAATTTTTGGAATTCATTACATTTTGTTTTTTCTAAAAGTGTTTTCTCTAGTTCATTATGTTCATAGTCATATTATCACTTACCATAACACAAACTACAGTTACAAAATGTAATACAAGATGCTGCGTGAGAAATGGTTGAAATGCGTGAGTCTCACGGCGAATGTGTGAGACTTGAGAGCCCTGTATTGTAAAGACACTGTTTCAGAACACACCCCTCAAAGTGACTGGAAACAGACATACAGACGAAAGATTTCTTACGCACATCTTTCATCCTCTAAGACGTTATCTGCGCTATTTAGCGGTCAAGTCAGACACAGAGCAGCTATGGGAAACTGTAATCATTATAACAAAATTAAACATCTCTAGTTGTGATGAGTTTGGGGAATGTGTTGATAGCATCGTAAGAGGTGGCCAATTAGTGGAGTTCATGGCATCTGTGCTGGGCAGCTGAAACTTGACAGGACACAGACAGGAAACTGTTTGAATTGCGACACGCTTGGAACGTTCTTGTCTCAAAAGCAGTAAAACACGAGAGGCAGGCAAATTCGTGATTTAACTAAGGAGACTTTCCATTGTCTAGCTGCATTACACAGATTCCTGTCTAATATTATCTTGAGTTTAAGATAAAGCCTTAACTTGGTGTTGTAAACAATCTCGGAACAACATTCCAATTCTGAGGCAGTACAGATGAAGGGCATGTCTGTATTGTTCTCAGTTGAAGTGTTATGTAAAGTAGTGCCTTTTGTTGATTTATAAGGACGTTTCTTGACTGGTCATATGTCTCAAATGTCACCTCATAAACAATACACAGTGATTCTCTGGCATGCACTCCTGTTTTTTAGCAACCATTTGAAAGGGTGTGTCTAGTGATATTTTGGCCCTAAAATACCCCACTTATTTCCTGTTTCCAGTCCTTTGCAGTACAATGCAGATTTGGTGAAGGAAATACCTACATACAGTGTGATGACCTGGGTCGTGTGTGTAGGGGGGGGGGGACAAAAATCTAGACTAGCTGGTCCATTTATTTACATCCAACAGGATGTAAATATTTTTCAACCGACTCTTTTATTTAAAAAGTTGAGGATATTAGGAGCTGAATTGTTCACATGGTTCTTGCCCACCTTGTAGTTTTGTGCATGGTTCCCTCAAGTGTGAGAGATGTATTCCAGATGCTTCTTCTTGTTGATTTTGTTGTGATTACTGACCTATGCTAATGAAGAAACCCGCTGGTCTATATTTGATCGTTCATTAAAGCAACCAAAAGGCTAAGTAACCATAACAACCAGAAAACCTTCCATACTCAAAAATCAGTCTGAGAGGCATGCCTCAGTTCAGGATGAGATGCAGATATGCTTTACCACCACAGCATTGTCCAACAATGTACACAAATCTCTCAGACCAGTGAAGTATCGGCGACTGAAATCTCACTTTCCCGTCTACTGACCTTTGACCCCAGCGGAGATGGTACCAGTCACTGTGGACCTCATAGCAGAGAATCAGACAGGCATAGACTGGACCCGCCACCCTCAGTCATAAAGTATTTATGTCACATTGTTACTGGGGAATAGATAAGTAAAGCATTTTCCTCTTCCTTCCACCTCAGGACATGTAGGTACTATCAGTATCTGACCTTCCCTCAGTGAAGCTTCTCACACATGAATCTTAAACAGGACTCCTCTCTCCCGGCACCAAACGACCCCCCAAACAGATTCAAAACCTTGTAAAAAAAAATAATGAAATGCACAATGTCATCGAAATGCCTGTGGGTGAAAGCCAGTGAATCTCTGGGTAATAAGATGGGTTTCATCTAATATTGATCAGAGGTTTGAACTGGAAAGTTCTGAGCCTATAGGTGTTAGGATGTGCCAGAGTGAAACGAGGGTACAAACCAACAGAATTGTGTCAGGGGTTGTGGGCGTTCGACTACATTTACGTTTAGTCATTTAGCAGATGCTCTTATCCAGAGCGATTTACAGTAAGTACAGGGACATTCCCCCGAGGCAAGTAGGGTGAAGTGCCTTGCCCAAGGACCAGGGCTGAACCAGGCTGCTGTGGATAGGGCAGGGGGTGAGGAGGACCAGGGCTGAACCAGGCTGCTGTGGAGCTTGGCAGTGAAGAGAATGACGGGAATGTGAAATCAGAATAAAGGAGGAGGGGTCCTGGTCGTCCTCTGGTGATGGATCACTGGTCACAGGTCGCAGCAGCAGTTGCAGAGTACGAGGTGATGGTGTTCATCGTGTCTGTGTAAACACATATACACACACACACACACTCACACACACGTACACGGTCACATCTACAGGCATGAAGACAGGCCCTGTCTCTTACTTTGCCCACGGAGGAATGACATTTCCTGTTAATTTTCTGTTCAAATCCTTCGGTGACCTTTTAGCAGTCCAACGTCTTGTCGTGTACATTTGTCAGGTTATGACAAACATAAAAATGCGGAAGGGACATCTAGTGGTTGCAGTGTGTATGGCAGACAAGGAAGCAAGTCTTGTTACAGTGTCGAATAAGTAGTTTGTGTATGAAAACCTTTACTTTACAAAGTATGAATCATGTAGTCTGAATATAGTTTTTGATAATGATTATTTGAAGTAGGAGAGTTGCAGATGTAGCTCTTAGATGTTAAACTATGTAATGGTGTCATCTGCCCTGCTGTTCTGTCATGCAGGCATGCTGTTAGTGAGAGTAGTCTGTGCTGTATCTAACGCCCAGGACATGTCAGTGGATTGTGTTAACTGTGCTTTTTAAAGCCGAGTCAAACAGAAGAGCAGTCTTTACACACACAAAAAAAGGATTTACGATTAAATGTATCTCGTTCGTATTTTCATTTCAGATTTCTTAATCTCAAGTCAGTAAAGCTGCACAAACACCTTGTACCTACCTGGATACAACAAGGATCAACAACATCACCATGATGTATATTGTTTAATGTTTAATTTATATGGTGAGTTAGCTGGGAAATCAGACCTTAACAGTTCAAGACTGTCAAACAGACATGGAAAGAGATGAGGAAGGTGATAGATAGGTGCCCTTGCACTTTTTATCCAGACACAATCAAAAATGGTTTAAACAACGCCATATTGAAACAATTCAAACCGGTATTTCTTCTTAGCCTACACCACTGAGCGGTGGAAGACGTTATAATATGGTATTCGTTTTTTCTTTACATTATGTACATCGGTTTCAACCGATGCTCAACAGAGGATGAAATATCACTTTATAAGGGTATAACTGAACGCGGAGGGATTTTGAAGCGCCATCTGATCATTCAGTCTACTCAGTATGTCCGACATTTATTATTTAAGTATTTTGGAATCCTTATTTATAGGATGTAACACAGTTACAACGAGTTGTTGCTGTGTGTCACTACATAATAACATACTTCTTTTATAAATGTGGAGTGAAGTAGGGTGGTTGTAGATATCCGTTGTGCATAAAGGGATGCAGAAGCCCTCCTGTGGACGATAGGGGAACTGCACCCGTCGAATGGAAAATTATATTACCAGAACTGAAGGATGGAAAAGTCTGGTAACTGGCAGGATTCGACCCACAGGTTACTGGACTTGGGCTGACACTGATTATAGAGTTTGAGACGGGCTGCATAGTGCTGTCTGCGCCTGGGTTCTGCTTTTTCCACTTGGTTCTTCGGTTCTGGAACCAAATCTTAACCTGGGTTTCGGTTAGACTGAGGGAGAGCGCCAGGTTGAGTCTTTCGCACACGGACAGATATCGCGTGGCGCGGAATTTGTTCTCCAGAGCTACCAGTTGTTCATAAGTGAACGCTGTCCTGGCTCGCCGAGGCTTGGCGCTGCCGTGGTCAGAGCGCCGCCGCTTGTGAGAAGGGTCAGGTGATACTGGGTTAACGGCTCCGGTGCCACCGCTTTCCTCATCGTCCAGATCTTCTGTAAGACAAGGCGCTGGGTCATTCGTGGGACCTTCTGAAAGTGTACAGTCGTTGGCAGCCTGGCGCGTGGCATCCGTTGCTGAGTCCGTCTGCGTTTCTTCCTCTGCTAACATAAAGAATCAACATTGTAGTTAAAGGAATGCAGCTGAAAGACTTTAAGCTAGGATACATGCAAAACTATTGATATTTTGTGTACTCTCAGGTTAGGCTGAGTGTGGTGCTGAAAGGACAGCTCCATTCACGTTTTGACAAAACGAAGAATTTACAGGTGCTTGCCTCACAGGTCCTATGGAAATATAGGCCAATGTACAAGTTGAAGAACAACTGTAAACTCCTGTTGATTAAAATCACCAGGCCTTAGGGGTGGAACGAAGCAAGAGCGCAGGGGCACTGGGATGGCTTGGTCTCTAATCCTAAATGATTTATAAATCACAAATCGTCTCAAATGTCATGTAGCGGAAAGAAATCCCGTCTAAATCCAGCTCCACTATCTCCCCGTGACGTGCTAATGGAGTTTCATATTTGTCTCAGGATCGATAAATGTCATCTATTTAAAGGGAGGTTTTAATCGAACGATATTTAGGATCAGACATGGAAGGTGTTTGAAGTTTGTACCTGCAAGGTGCTGGAGGGAGATATGCAGGATGCAGTAATGGGATATCGATCAAAGCGCGCGGAGGCATCCTCAATGGGACGATTTAAACAATTATCTGGCCTGCCTGTCCCAATGCCAATCACACTCGCTGGCTGTGAGAGCAAGCCTTTTGTGGCTTCTTAAAAGGAAACGCAGCCTTGGAAAGTACAGGAAGGTCATATAGAGATGACATAAATCTGATCTCTCTGTTGGTCATTGCAGTTTTGGAATGTTTAGGCTGACTAGGTTCAATGCGATGCAAATACTGTAGCCTAAAGTGTCTTTTTTTGGTTAACCTCAAATCTACATATTAGTTACGGATGCTATTAGTAAATTCCTATGCTCTAGAGTGTGCATAAATTAAATATCAAATGGATAGCCAAACACGTTAATGATAAATTAGCATTCCAAGTAGACGAAAAACATCCCCTCTTACATAAAAATAACAGAAGAAAGTTTCATTCATAATTTATATTTTAGCATAATCCTATCCTCCATACCTGTTTTCACGCGCTCCACCGTCAGTTCTCCACCTGAGCCACCGTCCGCTTTCAAACTTGCGTCTTCTGCATTTGGTGACCAAAACTTCTCTTTGGCAGCGCCTATCCTTTTGCTATTGAATTTTTGTGGATCCAATATATCAATGATGGAAAACGAAATCCTATGTGCGGACATTCTCACTCCAGACTCCTTGGAATCCAGCATCCTAGCTGAAATACCTCCAAAGCGGGAATGGAAGACGATGGAGATCACTCGCATGCGCCTTTACGCATTTAGAAGGCACTTGACATACTTTCCTACTGCTTTTATGCTTTCAATGAACCGCCGGTGCAATAAACGTCTGCTCGTATACTGTTCCACCTCGGATTCTCTGTTTTCCTAGTGACGGTCGATGAGTAAAGAGAGCGGTCTTTAAAGCGTCTGTCCGTTCCGCTCCATTCGAAGGGACGCGGTTTTTCGTGACCACGTGACAAAAGTACAATTTAAGCGTTTAACACGACCTCCTAATTGGGCGTAAGCGTTGATGACGGTCACTAATATTAAATTAATCCGACTTGTTAAGATAAGCGACAAATGTTGCTCTCATCTCGAAAAAATAAACAAACAAGAATCTCATCATATTAACTAAGTAGTTAATATCCATAATAAATAGATTATTAAGAATTTGTACTCGTCCTTTTCAGTTTGTTAAAACGCATTCTGTCATGAGCTAGTTACACCACTTTGTGATACGAACACGGACATGTTTTAGGCTGTTATTTTCTCACACGTAAATTTATGTTCGAATCAGTCGATCAATTCTTCAGTCTATGGGATTAGAAGTCAATGTGAGACGACATAGGATTGTTTAAAACCATGATGGTTAAGCAGAGTTGAGCCGGTGAAAGCAGTGCCGGATCAATATTTCCAGCAGGTGTCCAACACTGATAAAAGTGACCAGCTGTAAGTTACAGACTGTCAGGCTGAAAGAAGCTAATCACGTTTCCTTTCAATTTCTTTAGCTTGATTGATTTACTCCGTGCCTACTGTATAAAAAAATGCACAGAATAAAAATTCAACTTCCAATCTTTTTATTTGGAAATAAGGTATTTTTTTATTAAAAATACACTAGAGGATATCTCCTCAGTTGTTTACATACACAATCAGTTATATGGAAAATCTTTCTTAAAAATATGTATGAGTGTGTATGTGTACATGTGTGCACATGCATTATGTGTGTGTGTGTCCCAAGGTCTTCCATTGGGGATGTGAGGGAGACAGAAGGCAAATAACCCTCCTTCACAGTGGCTCCTGAAGAGAGGGGTGCTAGTATCAAGTTTACACACTTTTGGTAAGTAAGTAAGTAAGTAGCGAGTCAGGTGGCTGAGCGGTTAGGGAATCGGGCTAGTAATCTGAAGGTTGCCAGTTCAATTCCTGGCCGTGCCAAATGACGTTGTGTCCTTGGGCAAGGCACTTCACCCTACTTGTCTCGGGGGAATGTCCCTGTACTTACTGTAAGTCGCTCTGGATAAGAATGTCTGCTAAATGATTAAATGTAAGTAAGACTTTATTTATATAGCACTTTTCATACAAGAATTGCAGCTCAAAGTGCTTTACATAAAATCAACAAAAACAATAATACAAGTGTTGATCTAAAAACAAAACAAACTAGCCGCACTCTATCTGCGGTCTCTCGAATCCGTCTTAGATCCGAGCTGCCACTTGCAGTTTCTATTAAAACAGTCTCCCAAATCCTTCCACATCCTCCATTTCCTCCCCACTTCTAAGTTACTTTACAACTGAGGGCGATTTAGCCTCTTCAAGGCTGTTTCATTGCTGTCTGTCCCAGTCCGGTGGCCTGGCGTGATCCAGTGTGGCTGCGTGGTCAAACATTTGTAGAAGCCTACCCTGCTGGGGACCTTGTTTGTCTACATTAGCATGTGTAAGGCACTCTCATGGCAGTTACTCTGCAGCCTCCATATGAATGAAACGCTGCACGGTGGAGGGTTTACCACTTCCTGCGAAAGAGCCCTGTGGCCGGACATCTGCTTTAGCCTCGTCTGGAGGACAATAGGCTGCCCCGTAGACAAAGAGACCCCAGGTAGACATCAGAGAACAGGGGGAGCAGGCCTCTCTGGGTCCTTGGACGGCAGAACCAGAGATCAGAGGAGGGGTGCATGGCCAGAGCTCCTGGGGGGGGGGGGGGGGGGGGGGGCAGGGGGCACACTTCCCTCCAGGACCCCCTCCTGGGGCCCCAGAGATAATAAAGTAATTCCATCTCCAGGGAGGCTGCCCCCATGTCTGCTAAATGTCGGATAATTTGTCTAATGGCTGAAGTCTCATTGTGAGGTGGGCTTCCATTCAGAGTGCTCCATGTCTGTCTGAGGCAGTCCTGCCTCTCTACACAGGAGGTCAAACAACGGATTGGTTAGATACGGAAACCAAGAGCACTTCTGTTGTCAGACGGGTATTTGGTTACTGTATAGCAGGCGCAGGTAGTGAGTCAGTGCAGGGGAACTTTCCATGCTTCCTGACGTAAGACGTTCAACTAAGATGTTCTCTCACGAGACACCCAGTGTCCTGTCTTTCTCGAAGCATCCTAAAGTTGGAGATCACGCCGAGGATGAACATGATCAACGTTCCCAGGTGTGACACCGCAGGGGACGGCTGTCCCCTCTACCTGTGTGTGCCCGCTCGGTCTGGAGGGCTCCAACCGCATCGCTTTGAACTGAGCTCGACCTCACCGTGTCGGGTACGGCATCGTGACTGACAGCGTCCCTCAGTCTCATTTACCCCCACCCCCCCACCTCCCATGCCTCTCTCCCAACCCCTTCACCATCCAGTCAACCCTTTTTACAAATCACCCCCAACTTCACACATCTGCTGGGTGTCAGCATCTGCCAGAGGCACTCACCCGTCACCGCGGTAATGAAAACTCTCATTACCCAGAACCCAACAGGTACGCGGGCGGGCAGGCAGGCAGGCCGTTAGGACAATTACTGGGCACCGCCACTGACCTTGTAGTCTCGGGCACACACGCACACACACACACACACAGTGCAGGTCACCAAAACTGAAAGTAGCACCCATCGTTAGGGGCACCGAGGGGAGAAGGGTGGAGAAGATGGAAGCACACATCCAGCAGGGTGGAGAAGATGGAACCACACATCCAGCGAGGTGGAGAAGATGGAACCACACATCCAGCAGGGTGGAGAAGATGGAAGCACATCCAGCAGGGTGGAGAAGATGGAACCACACATCCAGCAGTGTGGAGAAGATGGAACCACATCCAGCAGGGTGGAGAAGATGGAACCACATATCCAGCAGGGGTGGAGAAGATAGAACCACACATCCAGCAGGGTGGAGAAGATGGAAGCACACATCCAGCAGGGTGGAGAAGATGGAACCACATCCAGCAGGGTGGAGAAGATGGAACCACACATCCAGCAGGGTGGAGAAGATGGAACCACACATCCAGCAGGGGTGGAGAAGATGGAACCACACATCCAGCAGGGTGGAGAAGATGGAACCACATCCAGCAGGGTGGAGAAGATGGAACCACACATCCAGCAGGGTGGAGAAGATGGAACCACATATCCAGCAGGGGTGGAGAAGATGGAACCACACATCCAGCAGGGTGGAGAAGATGGAACCACATATCCAGCAGGGGTGGAGAAGATAGAACCACACATCCAGCAGGGTGGAGAAGATGGAAGCACACATCCAGCAGGGTGGAGAAGATGGAACCACACATACAGCAGGGTGGAGAAGATGGAACCACACATACAGCAGGGTGGAGAAGATGGAAGCACACATACAGCAGGGTGGAGAAGATGGAAGCACACATCCAGCAGGGTGGAGAAGATGGAACCACACATCCAGCAGGGTGGAGAAGATGGAAGCACACATCCAGCAGGGTGGAGAAGATGGAACCACACATACAGCAGGGTGGAGAAGATGGAACCACAAATACAGCAGGGTGGAGAAGATGGAAGCACACATCCAGCAGGGTGGATCTTCAGCCCTCAGGGAGACGCTGAGACATCTTAATAAGTAACAAGTCGTTTCCAAACATTCTCCAAGAGAGATGTAGGAAAAGGGCCGGCGTCATTCAGTCCCCATCTGTGTTTACATTCGCCCTGAGGAGCAGTCGTGAAGCGGGGCAGAAGACCCCCATTAGTATTAGCCTCCCGTCCGTCTCAGAAAGCAGACGCATGCATACCGTTCCCGGGCTTCTCCCGCCCCTCAGAGCGGCCCAGAGGACATCCAGCTCCTCCGACGATCGATAGAAACCCCCCAGCTTAGGTGTGTGATAACCCCCAGCTCTCAACTCCTCTCAGATCAGGTCAGCGCGCCCACCAGTCCAAGCTACAACCGTCGGAAGGGTTCCAGGGTTGCGTCGAAGCCGTGTGTTCCCCAACAGGCCTCCACAGTCGCACTCCAGGAAAGCCTCCACCCTGGTTTCTCCTGACGGAGGCCTGTAATTGCACTCTGAGGCATCTGTGCCTGGCGTACTGTCATTCAACGCTAGCATTGATTAGCCATTGTTCTGAGAAGGTCACATCATAATTCATTAACAGTAATTATCCCCGCGGTGCCACCTGCACTCCTTCACACGATTGCCCCGTTAAATTACGAGCAACCATCACACCGGCGCGCCCCGCTATGAAGACGCATCCGCCGCGTAAAAGCAAGAGCTATTAGTTACATTATTTAAATGGACCCGTTTAAACCTGGGGAGCTGTCTTTATGAAGGGCAATTAGGCACTAACCATAATTGATAATTCATACTAATTACAATTAGGAAATATAAATAGTGTGGATGGGATTAATCCTCGTTTTGGTGCGGGGGGCGGGGGTGGGCGGGGGGGGGGTGGCGGGGGGGGGGGGGGGGGGTGGAGGGAGAGCGGTGAGTGAAGCAAAGAGGTGAATGATGTGTTATTCATCTCCATCTAGTGTGGATACAGATTGTGTTTGTCCCTTTATATTTCAGCATTGACCATTATCTCTGCCTGGTTTCTGTGTCCTTGCCAACAACAGACCACAGCGCACTCTACCCAGTCAGCTACAACATTCAGCTCCAGACTGTGTACTCAAAGCTGGTCACGTCACGTAAAGCAACTACTGAATAACTAAGATGTACAGTGTACACAGGGTGTTTCTCTGTGTGTTTTGATGTAAGATGTGTTTCGGTAGAAGGTGTGTTTTGGTGTACAGTGTGTTTTGAGAGATGGTGTGGACTTGTTATTCTCGGTCCTGGTTGCTGTATCATGGAGCCAGTTCCATGTCTGGTCTTGCTGGGATTGCAGCCACACACTGGTCTTCTCAGTAGACTCCTGTGATTGACTGTTGGCCCAGATTTGTTGCCGCGGAGATGTGCTCCCACAGTTTACTCACCAAGTGTCATCTATGTCATCAGTCATTTGGGCCGGGGGTCAAAGTTCTAATGAGTTCTCTTCCCCTGACCCAGGTGTTCTCTAAAGGTCAATGTATTTGACCTTTACACTTGGCGGCTGCCTTACCGAGGCACGTGCCTCTAACACAACATGAAGGGCCTTCGCCCTGAAGCAGGAAGCTCATTTATACGACCCGCATGCCTTACAGAAGACACAGACAAACAGTATCGATATCCCTGTTCTCTCTTTGTTGTCAGGCGGGACAGAAGTCTAATTTAAATACAAATACCATGTCAGGGTGGCTGTGCAGACAGACGCATTGAGACGACCAGCCATGTCCCACTGGTAAGTACACACGCATGCGATGCCTGGGAAGGTTTATTGCTTCATTCAGAAGGGGTTTGAATGAGTCATTGTTGTTCTTAAGGTGGTGCGTGTGTGTTTGTGTGGGCCTTTGGAGGGAACACAGCCACTGAATGCTTAATTCTCTCTGTTGTGTGCCTCAGTGGGTGTCTCTCTCTCTTTTTCTCTCTTCTCTTTCATGTTTCTCTTTCCCACTCACTCTACCTTTCCCTTACTCATCTCCCTCTCTGTCTTTATTTCCATCTTCTTTCTCTCTCTCTTCTCTCTACCTCTCTCTTTCCCTCTCTCTCTCTTCTCTTCCTCTCTTTCTTCTCTTCCTCTCTTTCCCTCTTTTTCTTTTCTCTACTTCTCAGTTTTTCTCTCTTTCCCTCTCCCTCCCTCCCTCCCTCTCTCTCTCTCTCTCTCTCTCTCTCTCTCTCTCTCTCTCTCTCATTGAGAACAAGTAGCACAAATAAACAGTATCAAATATTTATCTTGCAGTGTGTCGTATTTCATGCAACATTAAGGTAAACGCTACGTCAGATCTGAAGGAGTGTGTACCGTTTGGTGAATGTTCTGTATCAGCTTGTTCTTCTCTCTGGCCCACAGTGGGATCCTGTGCTGGCCAGCCCCCACTGCTAGCACTGCTGTAATTGCTACACTGAGCGCTGGATCAGTGAAGCTGATCTAATCAATACAGTCTTCATCAGCCATTTCCCCTGATGATTCGCCCTCATTTCTCCCCTAATTGTTCTTTTTCATCAAAAAAGGTGTGTGTTTGTGTGCATGTGTTGGTGTGTGTGTCTCTCAAAAGACTGCAGAAGGTTGCTCCTGGAACTTTGCTAGCAACCAACTGAGAGAACATTTAGCCTCCGAGCTAGCCTGTGACCTCAGCGGTGCAGTGGATTACTGAGGCCTTCCACTCTACATGAGACATTCAGCTGAGGATGAAACACAGACAGGGGAATCATCCCTCACGGATGAACAAGGGGGCGCTCTTCATCCACTTCATCCAAACACGCCTGGAACCCTGTGAACGTTGTTGTGGAAATTCTTGAGTGCCTGCATGTTTTGTCAATGAATAACATCACAGCCACACATTCATGAAGCAGTTGTTTATCCTAAACATTCACAGTCCTGAGAGGGAAACGCCCTTCACCCCCATCCTCCCAGTAAGGGGAGACCAGACTTCCGGGTCCACCCTCTAACCTCCACCCTCTAACCACCTCCACCCTCTAACCACCTCCACCCTCTAACCTCCACCCTCTAACCTCTAACCTCCTCCACCCTCTAACCTCCACCCTCTAACCACCTCCACCCTCTAACCACCTCCACCCTCTAACCTCCTCCACCCTCTAACCTCCACCCTCTAACCTCCACCCTCTAACCTCCTCCACCCTCTAACCTCCACCCTCTAACCTCCTCCACCCTCTAACCACCTCCACCCTCTAACCTCCTCCACCCTCTAACCTCCACCCTCTAACCACCTCCACCCTCTAACCTCCACCCTCTAACCACCTCCACCCTCTAACCTCCTCCACCCTCTAACCTCCACCCTCTAACCTCCACCCTCTAACCTCCTCCACCCTCTAACCTCCACCCTCTAACCTCCACCCTCTAACCTCCTCCACCCTCTAACCACCTCCACCCTCTAACCTCCACCCTCTAACCTCCTCCACCCTCTAACCACCTCCACCCTCTAACCACCTCCACCCTCTAACCTCCTCCACCCTCTAACCTCCACCCTCTAACCTCCTCCACCCTCTAACCACCTCCACCCTCTAACCACCTCCACCCTCTAACCTCCTCCACCCTCTAACCTCCACCCTCTAACCTCCTCCACCCTCTAACCACCTCCACCCTCTAACCTCCTCCACCCTCTAACCTCCACCCTCTAACCACCTCCACCCTCTAACCTCCACCCTCTAACCTCCACCCTCTAACCTCCTCCACCCTCTAACCTCCACCCTCTAACCACCTCCACCCTCTAACCTCCACCCTCTAACCTCCTCCACCCTCTAACCTCCACCCTCTAACCACCTCCACCCTCTAACCACCTCCACCCTCTAACCTCCACCCTCTAACCTCCTCCACCCTCCAACCTCCACCCTAACCTTCACTTTCTGCCTCCTCTGCTTCCTGGTCCATGACTCCCTCAAAACCCCCTGGAAATGATTGGGGTGTAATTACTCCTCCTTTAGCCATTATTGCCCTTCACTGCTTGTAAATCTCCCCCACCCCCCTCATCTCTGATCCCTGGGGGGGATGGGCTGGCTGGCTCCATATGCCTCCCCTAACCCTGCAGGACTGGGGTCTCCAGGTGCCCTGTGGAGTGTCCCTTATGGAAGCAAATTACTGACAATGTTTTGAATTTTTCAAAGGCATTGAATACTCAATATTGGAATTTAAACTCCACCGTTCAGGTTGCTTGAATTCGAACGGTAATTCAAAATTAATCCCGGATGTTGCAATCTGATTTTTTTCGGATCTAATCTTTTCGGCTCAAATTTTTGGGATCTGAATTTCACCATTCGAATTGAGCAGCCTGAATTTTCAATTAAAAACATGATGTCACTGATATGCTTCCATGGAGAACAGAGAAGCCTAAACAGAGTAGATTAAAGCAGATCCGAGTAAAATAGTCATAATAAAGTACTCATCAATGATGCAACTATTTTTATTGCATTTGTGAAAATATTTTTTCAACCATTAGAAACTTTTTTTTGAAGCGCCTAAAAAAACGTTTCAACTTTTCGAAACCTTTTTTGTTTAACCTTTTATAAGAAACTATTTTGTCAACCTTTCAACTTTTTTTTTTGAAAATATATTTTTGGTGTGTGTTTGTGTGATCTGAGTTGAGAGTCAGTGATGCAGTCTTCAGCCTCCACCTGTATTAACACTTCCCTAACTCTGACCATTCAAAGACACCCTGCACCAAGGTGAACAGGGTCGTCAAGTCACCTCTCTAAATCTCTCCCTCTCTGGGATCTGTCTCCCAATGGCAAAGTTGTCAATCCACCAATCACGACACTGACAAGCACAGGAGTCATTTTACCATTGGGGAACAAGATGTTATAGGCTTATCATTAATGTACGCCTGGCACAATGTCATTACAATAAATACAGCCTTGATGAATCTGTCTATCCTGGCCAGGTTCAGCTTGTTTTCCACGGGTTGGTGACTTATGAGACCTTTAGCTCGCTGAGTTAGAGCCGCGTATTGAGAAAATTAGATTCCAGTTGTTTAAGAGCCTGGCCACTCATCTCCTCAGTAAACTCCCATCCATCGCAGTGAGGAGGAGTTTATCGACAGATCCCATTACCAAAGTCTTCACGTTTACGACTTCATCCATAAATACACACCGAATCCAATCCTCGGCCCAGGATGATGGAGGTACGGAGGACGAAGAAATCATCTTCGGAGTGCCGTTTGACGGTTCAGCGCTCTCGGTGTTCCACCTTTCTTCTTGTCTCACCCTCTCTCTATTCGTTGCACACAAAACACTTTTTGCGTCATTATAATTTACGAGTCATTAACTCAGATTATTTTAGAGAACATAGATTTGTTTTCCTGCATTTTCACTCTTGTTTTCATTCGTTTTTTCTTATTACAGTAATCAACAAACAGACGCGCACATTGAAATACATACTTCGGTATGAACTCTCTGATATTGCTGACTGTCTGCTGATAACTGTGATGATCAGACAAGACCCATTGTTGAGTGATAAGATCAGTGGACAAACCAGTTGAGGTCCATTTGTCTTTTAAACTCAGTCAACAGAGCACATGACTCTTGATTACATCGCCATCTACCTGTGTGGCTGACAACAAACAGCGGTAGGCTACCTGTAAACGGCTGCTAGACTAAATACACTACTCCACTGTTTTCTCTTTAAAATATTATATGATTCATATAGGGTGTATTTAGGATCGACCACTGACTTGCTTTGAAATAATCAAATAGTGACATATCTTCCATAAATATGTATGTGATTTAGTTTAAATGGTTCCATCCCTATTTAGGGGGAGCGTCAATGGTAAATAATCATAACACACTTTGTAATACCTAGAGCACGTGCCACGTGCTCAAATTACAGATGAGAAGTGAATAAACCCATCTCAGAAAACGTTAATCAGTTTGTGTTAGTTTTTTCCCCCTAACCGCTTAGGCTTCACAGAAGAAACAAGAAATGGCGCCATCGTGTGGTTAGGAAGCACCATAACCACGTCTATTTACGGCACATCCAAACTAATACCACAACCTTCGTGTTTTTTCTCAGCACACCAATCCTTTCCATGCAGTGCTACACACTCAATCAGAATGGCAAATACAAGTGGTAGCTTGCGTGATCATATGAGTGTTTGTGTGCGTCCGTGTGCTGTGATGGTGCTAGTTTGGATGTCTTTCCCAGCACAGTGTGCTCCTGTGAGCCAAACATTGTGCAACGTTGTGAAATAATTACTGGTTATGAAAACACAGCAGGACTACTGCTTAATAAAGGTTATAACGAGGGTGGCCAAAAGGCCTTTCAAAAAGAGACTTAAGTCTTGCTAAATTACTCTAAAGAATGCAAGATAAATCACTGAAGTTGCTAAATAAAAAATCTCCAATTCTCTCTCTCTCTCCCTTGTTTTCTTGCCTCTACCTTTTTACACTGTCTTTCTCACCTTTTAACCTGCTGTTCTGTTAACCATTCTCAGGTATCCACGGTCCATTTGAGGAGGCGTTACACAGTTTAGGGAAGGTCAAGCTAACTGCCAGGACCTTTCCAGGTGACAGACACACTCTCAACACCGATTTCAACACACAGAGCCTCCGAACTTTGTGTCCCCACCAACCAGCTGCTGTTCTGACGCTCCAGACTAATCTACAAGCTAATCTACACCTCCTCCTCCGGCTCTGCTTGTGTTCAGAGAGGGGAATATTTGAGTAAGAGTTAGTTCCAAGCAGCTGCTGGGGAGCGAGGAGGGGGAGGGGGGGGGGGCTTCTATTGTGTTGGAAACTCATCACAACTCTCATTACTTTTTGTCTGTGTATGTCAGAGATTTCCTGTTGTGGTTCAGGACAGGCACAGCACTGTTTGAGTTGAGGGTTATGGTTGGAATTGAGTTGTGTGATGTTTCTATAGGAGATTTAGGGGTTTGTGTGTCTCTCGGCGCTTAGTCACTCCTCAACACACACACGGAAATGTGCAGGTACACTGTACACAAGCACACAGATTGAGAGAGAGAGAGAGAGAGAGAGAGAGAGAGAGAGAGAGAGAGAGAGAGAGAGAGAGAGAGAGAGAGAGAGAGAGACAGACAGACAGACAGACACACAGCAGCCAAAGCTGTCAATGAAAAAGTCCAATTGACAAGTCTTTCTTTTGTAGCTCTGTCTAGGTGGGGCTAATTGGTGTAGCATTTCCTAAATAATGTAGCCAGACTGTGAACCTCCTGAGGGCTCATGGGTAATTACCTTTCTGAAACACGCCAGTTTTTTAAAATAAAATACGGGATCAAGTCCTGAGCACTAATGATGCCTGAGGTGGAAGGGAAACAAACCACTGGTGCTGACCACACTTCCTGTGTGACCGTGAATCACACTGTTGTCACCACCCAGACCCAGGGATTGGGAGGGCGCCGCGGGCCGACAGCCTGGGCTGCCTGAATGTGTCACATGGTCTGGCAGGGAACTGAATGTGTTCTCTTCATCGTGGACTTCCCCAACACTCCCAGGTTTGTTTGTTTTTTTCACGATTTGCTAATCATTGTCAAGTGACCAGTGACAGCGCTCATCAAGAATGGGACCAGTCACAGTTCCTTTATGAGCTCTCTGGGATAACAGGCACTTTGGTTGCCAGTCTCGAGTCACTGGGGTCAAACTCTCCTTGATGAACTTCAGTAGAGACTTGGATAATAAGCATAGTGAAAGATTGTTCTCACTGTAATGAGTTAGGGAGCGGCCTCTGCACTCTGTAGAGTGATTGGTGCAATTATGTCATCATCATGTAACTTTACTGGGCAATAAATCATAATACATAAATCAGACAACTCCCTGTGAGGAAGATTCCTTCACTAGTGTCGGTATGAAACATCCCATATGATTATTACATAATGATTGGTTGAAGATGTATTTTAAGAGGAGGCAGTCAGTGGCCAAGGTCTTTTTTTATTGTTGCTGAAGGCATTTTAATATGCACCCAGTAAGACCACAGCCTAGAGAACTCACTCAGAGACAGGGTCAGAGACAGACTGCTCAATAAAAGGGGATTTAAAACGTTCTTCTGTGTCATCTGCACTATTATCAGTCACAGTTATTTACAGACAACTCAATGTTGTGTGTGTAGAGGAACCGAGAATTGATTACAGCAGGAGATCCAAATGATTCCAGTAAACCAGACCTGCACTGTGAGAGATGACACATTGTGACCTGTGTTTTGTTCTGAAATCACTTATCCGCATTCTGAGCCAAGTTAATAACATTTTAATTAGTGATTGATTGGATTTTACAGGTCTGAAAATTACACCTCAACAGCATTTGCTCACCACACTTTTTACAACCGGTGAGGCAATGTTATGTTTTCGGTTTTGCCACTATAAAGAACAGCGACTTGATTGAACTGTCAATCTCTATGGTATTTGTATGAACTAAACATCATGTGCAACATGATGAGAGTCTGGGAAAGAGGAGGAATAGGAAAGAGAAGGGGAGGAGAAGGTAAAGCCACATGGGAATCGGTGTGGAGATCAGCTCTTCTCTGACCCATGTCGGGGGTAAAAGCATAGATATATATAAAGACAAGATGTCTTACGGCGGAGTCTAGAACATCCGCACATGGCGGCCATCTTGCTACAGTCAACTCGCTCACCCATAACATTGTGTTGGTGCTACATGTACTTTTTAAATGACCATAACTTGCTCAATTTTCAACCGATTTTGAAACGGTTTGGTTTGTTATCAACGTCAGAGATGTGGTTATGCCACTGCATACTTATGAATAATTATGTTATAAAAAAAATAATAGAATAGAAGTATGCAGTGGCATAACCACATCTCTGACGTTGATAACAAACCAAACCGTTTCAAAATCGGTTGAAAATTGAGCAAGTTATGGTCATTTAAAAAGTACATGTAGCACCATCACAATGTTATGGGTGAACGAGTTGACTGTAGCAAGATGGCCGCCATGTGCGGACGTTCGACTCCGTTTTCCAGCAACGCGGACGAGACATCTACCCTTTATATATACCTATGGGTAAAAGGCCCAATACTTCCTGTTTGGACGCTGATTGCAGTTTGCAGACAGACATGGACTGATGAATGTTCGTGTGGGTTCGCAGAAGACATTAAAGCTTCACAATAAGAGTTCCATGGTAGATACATTGATTCTCTCACTGGGTAAACAGCAGCAGATTTTTCTCTCAGAGCAAACTAAAAAGCACAGTTTGTAAAGCTGTCTGGCACCATTGTTCGATGTGCAACCTTGGCCTCAGTTCTCTTCCCGAGTCAATAAACCGTCCCTAACCACCAACTGAATAGCATCAATGGTGTATTATGACATGACAGTATGTTCTTCAAGATATGCAGACATTTCTGAAAGGTATGTGGCGTAACATCACACACACACACACACACACACACACAGAGCTGCAGACACAGTGTACCTGGAGGACACAACAGCAGACACAAACACAAACACACAGTCACACACAGTGTACCAGCAGACACATACACACAGTCACACACAGTGTACCAGCAGACACAAACACACAGTCACACACAGTGTACCTGACAATGTCTACCAGAAGACACATACACACAGTCACACACAGTGTACCAGCAGACACAAACACACAGTCACACACAGTGTACCAGCAGACACAAACACACAGTCACACACAGTGTACCTGACAATGTCTACCAGAAGACACATACACACAGTCACACACAGTGTACCAGCAGACACAAACACACAGTCACACACAGTGTACCAGCAGACACATACACACAGTCACACACAGTGTACCAGCAGACACATACACACAGTCACACACAGTGTACCAGCAGACACAAACACACAGCCACAGATATGAGAACAAGATCCTGTTCCAACAGCTCTGGGAGTTCTCTATGATAGATTGCCAAAGGCAGAGCCCAAATTATAAACACTGTATTCAAATCCAGACACACACATACACTCTCACACACACACACATAAACTCTCTCACCCACACACACACACCTATAACACCCCCGTACACAGCCAAAGTTTTTAAGTGATACAAGTGTTCATTTCTGTTTCTATATCCTGGGAAGGAAGTAACAATAATGTGATACTCTTTAATTCAAAGCGATGTACAGGAGGGGATTTGAACCTGTGACCACTTGATCTACAAATGATGTTCAAATGCTCTAACCACTGAGCTACTCTTGTGCATGTAGACCTATGCCAGACCATCGCCCCGCCCCCTTCTCTGAGGACTTTCTCGTTCCAGCCAGGTCACTGTCCTTCAACTCATTCACGTCAAGGAAGGCTGGTCTTTGCTCGGGGGACAATCCCTGGAAGTGAAGCTTCAGAACGGCAATGGAAAAAGCCAACTTGAACAGCCCTATCTATTTAGTGTTACTTTTCCTCATCTGAATATTCCGTCTGGAACACCCTATCAGAAGACGTCATCCAGGGCCGTTCTGTTGGAGAGCTCTCCCAGGTGTCCTGTCCCAACTACCTGAGGTTTCATTCATGTTGGATATCACCATCTAACCTCTCACACCTTCACACACACACACACACACATTCACACCTAAAGAACCATCACTTAAGCCTGTGACTCAGTCACCCAGGGGCCACCAAACAGGCAGGCCAATCACCCCTCCATCGCCCGGCTTTTCCCTGACCTCCCAGCACCACAACAGGAACCGCATTCCTGCCTTTGTTGCCCGTCCCTTGTCCTTCTCGAGTGCCGCAGCACCAGAAATAACCCACCGGAGGCCTGTGTGGCTAAACAGGCTTAGTGTGGCTCCCATGGTGACGTGCAGATCCAGTGGGGGTGGGGGGGGGGAGTGTGACCAGGGGGGGAAAGGTCGTTGGGGTCCTAGTAGGAGGTGTCCTGGAGGGGTGTTGGTGTTGGGAGCAACCAGGGAGTCTGTGGGTGTGTGTGTTCCGTGTGTGCATGTGTTTAATTGGTAAGTCGTTTAAAGTTTATTTCAGCAACCCGAAACGGCATGTTTGCTCAAGCAGTACACAGACATCTCTCTTCAACCCCTTGTTCCATCAGTTGAGGCGACTGAGAAGCACCAGTATTTACCATGCAGGCCCTTGTCCTGTCTGCCTGGCCCATCCCTGTACTGTACTGGCAGCAGATGAACAGCATCAAGACAAGCTCTCGAGGCGTGGTCTGTTTACTCTGATGTCTCCGTCTGGCTGGCAAATAATGGAGGGTTAAGACCAGAGGTGGCAGCTTCCTTTGTATTTGCTGCTCCCTCTGTGCAAACACGATGTCACCGAGGTATTGAACAGCTGACCTGCGGCTCAATATATGCTGCAGGACAGTGTGTTTCAAAAGCTTTGTGCGGGAAAAAGTTTGTTGTGCCCAAAAAAGGGCCTTTTTCCTCTCTCCAGGTTCTTGAAAGGCAAGCCTTGTGTCCCAAACAGCCACAGGTGTGTCTGTGTACAAGAGTGTGTCTGCGTGTGTGTGTTTCTTAAAGGTTAACAGTCTCTTAAGTGTAACAGCAGTGCACTGGTTAATAGCTCCTCATGGGCAGCTGTCATCACCCTGTGCTGTTCTGGAAGACCCCTGACCCTGGACACCAGACAGGAAGGGGGGATGGTCAGACACCCAGCATTGGGTTGTCTCTCACCAGGGTCCACGATCACATCAGCACCCCTAGCACTGGGGCTGGGAAGGTCATTTACACACTTATACACACACACACGTGTATTTTTAAGTGCTACTAGCAGATGTATAGCTAGCTCTGTCGGTCGGTCCACAAACATTGCATGTGAACACGTGGTCGCTGCCATTGCGAATTTGCGCCTGTTATGTATCATTATTATATCCTTTTCGAATGATAAACCTGACCCTAGCCCTAACCCTAACCCTGACCCTAACCCTAACCCTAACCCTAACTATTACGAAGAATACTCACAATCTTTTAATACTCTGATGATGTTTACCACGACCCTCTCTGGGTCGGGACTCTGATGAGAATCCAGTGGACTAACAATAACCAACACAAGTTATAGAAGAGAGAAGAGGAGACTCATTGTTTTTGCCACCTGTTGACTTTGCGCCTGTCATCAAAGACCCTCCCTGCTAATCGAGGAACTAGAATAGACCTTCGGTTTTTACATATTAGAACCCCCCACACTCTGGTTTTCTCATCACAACTATCGGCTGCGGTACCTTTGAATCCGTGCCGAGGGGCTTTTCGGACTCTGAGCACGCTTCCGCATTGACCCTGCTACCAGAACATGTCTAGTGGATTCGGAGACGGCTATCCATGTGCTCGACCTATACTTATAGATTATGCATTGTTTCTTATTGTATATTTATATGTTACTATCACTCTGAGTGCTCCTCACTCACCCTGTGTCGAGCTCATCAGGGGTAACCCGGCCTGGGTTCCCTTCGGGGTTCCTGGTGGGGCCTAGCCCCTGTTCGGATGTGGTGGATGACTCAGCATTGGCATAGCGAGTGCCTCAGTCCTGAGCCTAAGTGGGTCGAAGTACTGAACTACTGGGCTCGGGGGATATTCAGACCTCAAACCTAACCCTAACCCTACACCTAACCCTAACCCTAACCCTAACCCTAACCTAACCCTAATCAGAACAGGCTCCTTAGTGTAGACTACAGTGTTAGTCGGCCGTGCTCCAGGGGTGAGTTTTGGAGAGAGGATGAGGGAGTCTCCCTGGTTCACAGATGGTCAGCTGTAACTCGACACCCATGAGCCTCTCCACGTTCACCACACTGACGGCCCGATGTGATCAGTCGTCAACTTCTCAACTCTCAACTTTCTCCAACTGAACTGCACCATCCCACGAGAAGGGGGCTGTACAGAGACACTCTGATCCTCTCTCTCTCTCTCTCTCTCTCTCTCTCTCTCCTTGATCTGAGAGGAGCAGCTGGACAAACCAAGGGAAGAGAAACTTGCGTCAGAAAAAAAGCCACAGTTGGTTTCTCTTGTCTCAATATCCGGCTCCTCCATCTTTCTTTTTCTCTGTTTGTTTTGTGACACACACACACACTCAGCGTTCTGGGGCCCCCATGCAGGGGGCCGTTCAGGTGAATCCAAACAAACACACCACATACGCCTCAGAACAGCCACCTTGGAAAACAGGCTGGTGTTTTTTTGCTGACAGAGGCAAAATAAGGCATGTTCTCTACCAAGGATCAGAGATATGGAGAGAGAGACAGAGAGAGAGACAGAGATGGAGAGAGAGTCAGAGTAGTAATAGTGGCATGCTGTCTCACCTAATAACTTGGGGCGGCTGTTTGTTTTGCAAACTCATCGAACAAAGCCTGTAGGCCTAATAGCTGGTAGACAGACCCAGACTAGCAGCCTGCTGTTTTACTGTTCACCTGCCAAAACAATCGACTCAATGACTGGCCCATTTCCAAGAGCTGTAACGTGCCAGAGTTTTGTCTTACATCCTGAATCTGAAATCCTGTATCACCTAAAAAAACGTGAAACCTGAGGTAAATATTTAGAGTAATTCCCCTATTAAAGATATTTATATTTCCGTAGGTTAATCACACATGTTGACTTTCAGACTGTGAAGTGGGCTGTGTTGTCACACGGCACATTTTGTTCCACACTTCTGTTTGTCTAATTGTGTGTTTATTTGTCTTACAATTCATGTCAACAGTCACCACCGATCAGAGAGAGAGAGACAACCCGTGTTTTGACAGTGGTTTAGGCAGCTGAAGAAAAACTCTCACAGCTCCCATAAAATGCTTCAAGGGGAGATCAAATGGAAGGAGAAGCAGGAAAAGAAAGTGAGGAAATTCATTTAGAGGGATGGTTCCCCTGCTACTGGGAAGGCTAGTTGGGGCCCCCCATGAGAGCCAGTATTTTTTTCTATTCAAACAGGGAGCCACGAACCCTTGAGCACATAAGTCTAAAACCGTTTCAGTAGGCTTAGACTTCTGGGAGATACAGTATAGTATATTATGTGTTACTACAGGACAGGATATTACAGACTAGGGAGTGGAGTCTGGAAACTGAAGAGTACACAAGAGAGAAACCTGAGCTGGTCAGGATAACCTCCATTACCACAAGTTTAACGTGTGAAGTGGATCTGGTGGAGAAATGAACCGAGGTCCCTCTGAGGGGTTTACAAAACGATGTTTGTCTAGGTGTGGCTGTCGTACAATCACAATCTTCTCTAAATAGAGAGAACTTCCTTGTTTTTATTAATAGCACCCTCATGAGAAACAGGGAGAGGAGTGAGGGTAGGTGAGAGACGGAGAGAAGTGAGAGAGAGAAAAAAAGAGAGAGAAGTTGAGAGAGAGAGAGAGAGAGAGAGAGAGAGAGAGAGAGAGAGGTGGAGGGACTCTGACTGATGTTGAAAACAGAAACCACATCTTTAACTCATTGAGCTCCTTTCTCGTACTCTCCAGACACCAGATCAATCACGCCCCACGTCCTGCCTCTCTCTCTCTCTCTGCTGAGTTTGAGAACACAGCCCAGTTCAGATGGAGCCGATTTGTCCTGCTCTGGAAATGTAAGTTATTACGGAGCTATGGCTGGGTGTTATAAACTGTCATGACCTGTCAAGCTGGTATGATTGCAGCTACAGTACATGGATGTATATTTCAAACCATGTTTCCTAACAAATTGTCAGGTTGACAACCACAACTCCAGTCCCAACCCTTACCTCTAACTACAACCCTATAAAGGAGCCTCAACCCTAGCTTTATCTGTGTCCTAACTCTAGCTTTTAGCCCAACCCTAACATCAGTGTCTACACTTACATTTAGTCATTTATCAGACGCTCTTATCCAGAGCGACTTACAGTAAGTACAGGGACATCCCCCCCAAGGCAAGTAGGGTGAAGTGCCTTGCCCAAGGACACAACGTCGTTTTGCACAGCCGGGAATCAAACCAACAACCTTCTGATTAATAGCCCGACTCCCTAACCGCTCAGCCATCTCACCCCCCTACAGTGTCTACACTCAAAACACACCAGTGTGTGCCAGTCTAGGATGTTTCCTACAACAGCGGAGTGTGTTTTCATCTGTGCGTTTTGGCACGCACACCCAGGACGCGGAGGGTAGCTTCTGTCTCACGCCTGCTGAACAAGACACGCTGCTGACCCCGTCTGTTCTCCTCTCCTACTTGTTTTGTTTCTTATCTCTGTTTTGCCCTCTTCGGCTTTTATTTGTTTACATTCACGGGGGGTGAGAAAAGCCTCGGGATGCGGCCAGGAACCGCATCTGTTGTCACTCGCTGTGATATATTGTTTTTATTATTGTTGCTTGCTTTTTCCACAGTTACACTTGCACTTATAGCGGTTCATGTTGTTTAATTGTAACTACATGCTCTTATGGTTCTTCCCTTTGGCACTTACTTTGGTTGTTCACAATGTGTGCTTCATGTTTTGGCTACTTGCGATGTTTTTTGTCTATCTTGTTGTTATGATCAGTGACCTATGCACTTTGTAAAGCTCTCTCTTGGAAGTCGCTTTGGATAAAAGCGTCTGCTAAATGAATAA
Source organism: Osmerus eperlanus (assembly GCF_963692335.1). Taxonomy (NCBI): domain Eukaryota; kingdom Metazoa; phylum Chordata; class Actinopteri; order Osmeriformes; family Osmeridae; genus Osmerus; species Osmerus eperlanus. Next base: position 20,319,237 of record NC_085023.1, read on the forward strand.
ATGTAAATGTAAAATGTAAATGTTGTCCTCCTCTTTCTCCTTTCTTTTCTTTCCTTCTCTTTCTTCTCAGAGACCCATTTTCCGCCGACTGGGGTTTCCCAAACAACGTCTGTCTGTAGCAGGGGTCCCAGGAGGCCACCTCTAACAGTCTGTTGGAGGGTAAAGCTGACATGGGACTTTCCCAAGCCCCCTGAACAAGGATTCACTGAGCTGGTTGCTGCCGAAATAAACCCATGTATCCCAGACTGGGAAACCAACATAACCTCTGCATGTGATAGAGGCACATTAAAGGAAATGTCTGGGTCGTTTTGAATGTGTTTTCGGACGATCTAGTAAGATTGTCGTTGTTTGCGTCTTTGAAGTTTATCTTGTACTGTAATGTGTTCCCCTGATTTGCCATCTGCGTTTGCCAATTCACCCTTTTCTAGAAACAAACATGTGTGTGTGTGTGTGTGTGCGAGAGTGTGTTCGCCTCAGTAAATCTTGTTGACAGCACCCTGCAGATTCCAGTGCATGGGAGGAGAGACAGATAGGGCGGTAAATTACAAAGGGAAACTGATAAATCTGGGAGCGGCAGAGACAGTTGGACTTCCTCCCCTCAGAGCCAAACTGACTCCCTGACCTTGGAAAGGAGATGCTGCCACGCGTTCTCACGGTGGAGGTCAGACATGATCCTGGTGATGAAGACCCCCCTGCCATGCTCCCCTGACCAGCCCCTGTTGGCTGATTGAGCGTGTATATCAAAGGAGAGAGGGAGAGAGGGAGGGAAGGAGGGAGGGAGGGAAGGAGAGAGAGAGTTAGAGGAGGGGATGACCGAATGGCAGACAAGCGTGAAGTGCGTCCGTTGACTCAACAAACATGGACTGGCCGGAACACGGCGTCTGAGCTCGTGCAGAACAGCAGAGTTCTGAAGCGTAGAAACGCTGTAGACACAACATGGCGGACATGACCGCACATTGTCATCATTCTTATCCTCACTTTTGGCTCCTCTTTGTATCTTTCTCCTTCTGTGCTTCTACATACACGTCCAACAGTGTCTTCTCCTCGCCAGGTAGTGGCCTGTCTCTCGTTCTGGACGAGTGACAGAGGTATTTTAAACAGGCTCACATCTCTGTGATGGCACAGGCATCTGGCATCGGATATCTACAGATGTCCAACGTTTACACCCTATGAATTCTGACACACGTATCTCAGAAGTGCCTGGGATGAAACCGTGTCTAGAAGAATCCATTCACTCTGGCACGTTGATGTTTTAAGAAGTCTGTGCAGTATTATCTGCTGTGTGTGTGTATGTGTTTGTGAATGGGATTTATTAGAGTTTTTATCAGGGCCTGTGGACTGTTCCAGTCTGGTAAACATCCACTGCTGTTCTGGACACAGCAGGCAGTAAACACAGGTCAGTCTGACACCCAGCGCTGGTGCGAAAGGGGTATTGGTAGTCTGGTCTGGTATAATGGGCAGAACACAGGCCTACACCAAGGTCTCGTAAACATTGAACTTCCTGTTAGTAGAAGCAGCCCTACCATATCAGTTCCTTTCTCTAACACAAACCTGAAACCACCGCTGGAATGTTTACAGATTGAAAAGTCTCCGTCGGAACAACGGGGTGAATCTTCTCTGACTGGCTATCATGTCCTGTGTTTGACTTTGGAAAAATGAAAACATTTCCAAACACTGTTCATTTCCATTTCACCACTCGTCATTCATGCATCTCAGCAGGCTGGAGTCAAACTCTTTTGTCTGCAGGGTGATACAAGTTTCCCCCTGAAAAAGGAGTAAAGAAAGAATGAAAGAAAAAATGCATGTGAAGAGGCCTACTGTAGATCAGCTGGTAAATCCATTCTTCCATGGGCTATTGGCTGAGGTATCCTGCCAGCTTGTCTATCTAGGCTTCCTATTGGGTGGGGCGTCCTGCTTGTCTGTCTATCTAGGCTTCCTATTGGCTGTGGCGTCCTGTCTGTTTATATAGGCTTCCTATTGGCTGAGGTATCCTGCCAGCCTGTCTATCTAGGCTTCCTATTGGCTAGGGCGTCCTGCCTGTCTGTCTATCTAGGCTTCCTATTGGCTGTGGCGTCCTGTCTGTTTATCTAGGCTTCCTATTGGCTGGGGCATTCTGCCTGTCTCCTCCTGGTGCTGACACACACGTAATAGCCCTGATTCATCTGCCATCGCTATGCACGGCTGTGTATGCTGTGTATGCTTGACTGAGTGCACACAGCGACACGACATACTTGACATGACATGCTTGACATGACACTGCGTATAAACACGTATGAAAAATGTTCATGTTATGGCTGACGGTATTCTTTGAACCGCGGGGAGATGTATGGGCTGGGCTATCAGGATGTATGTGCAAACTGTCACTGTGTTACAGACACACAAGCACTCTCACACTCAGGGTTCGAATTACGGGGGGGCTTGGGGGGTTTGACCCCCCTAATTAAGACTTGAACCCCCCCAAAAGAGGTAAAAACAACAGGTCGGGGGGGGGGGGTCGATACATTTTTATATCGTTCTTACCTTTAATCGTAAATATTACTTTACTCTCTGGAGAAGAAGTTGACCTCCCCGATTATCATTGTATAATTTGCAGTCTGGTCAGACTCCGATCAGGAGTTTGAGTGGACACAGAGACACTGAAAGTGGACAGAGATTGGAAAGACACCGATTAAGAGACGTACAGCAGAGACAGTTGCCTTGACCTCAACTTGACACTCTGCTCTGTTGCTTAACTCACCAGTTTGACACAGTGCTGAGGACTGTGTGTACTTCTCTGGCCATCAAGTGACCGCAGCTCTGGTTTAGTTCAGTTAAGTATTCCCTACCTCTGATCAAAATAATGTATTTATTTAGCAGACGTTTACCTTGAGGCAACACATGGTATATGGGAGAGGTGGGAGGGGCGGGGTGGTTTGAACCTGCAACCTTTTGGCTTGCAGTCAAAGGCTCTGTCACTGAGCTACACCCACACCTGATGTGTTTATGATACTCATTCACTGTGTTCGCATCAGAATAGCCGCTGGTAACTTGTGCAAATTGGCTGTCAGGGCTCCAGGTGCTTTCCATGTTCACCAGACCTCCATCACCCTGCCAGGCAACCGGGCTCCAACCTAACCCCAAGGTGAGGGGTCAAGGTCACCTGGCAGATGGCTGTTTTCACCAGTTTGCAGTTGTTCCTGATGGAGGCTTTTTCTCCCTCTCTGTTTATCTCTCTCGCATACGCTCTCTCTCTCTCTCTCTCTCGATCTCTCTTTTTTTCTTTAGCTCTCTCTCTCTCGCTCTCGCACTTCCTCTCTCTCTCTCTTGCTCTCTCTCCCTTTCTCTCTTTCTCTTGCTCTAGCAATCCCTCTCTCCCCCCCTCTCTTTCACTCATCGCTCCGTATTGATTGCAGTTACAGGCGTCCCTTTTTAACCCTGCTCTCTCTCTCTCTCTCTCTCTCTAGCACGCCAAACAAACAGTGGTATCCTGAACAGGCAGGCCAAGTCGAGGCCTCACAAGTCTTATGTCACAGGTGCTGCCCATGCGCTGAATGTGAGTCTTAGTTCGCCCCACCCAACCCTGTGATATACTGCAGATTGTGTGTACTTTACTTTGCCAGGGATCATGCTGTTTACGCCACCATAGTGTGGTCATATGGATACAACAGACAAGCAGCATATTCTCTGAAATGATTGCGTAAGTCTGTTTGTAGAGACAGTATTGTCCTGCTGTTGTCATGGATGTGTTCTGAATACAAACTGGATAGTGCTGCTCATGCATGTGAACTAGTAGGAAAGTGTGTTCTTTCTTTAAAATGTACCCACCCATCTCATCTGCATCTTCGGACTCTCGTTCTAATCTGGCATCGATTTTACACATGTATCTGATTTTTAAGTAAGAAAAGTAAAGTTGTCTATCTGCTCGACAGTTCATAGGTTCATATGTACAGAACTATGGATTTCTATTTATATCTCCAGTTGCCCGGTTGTCATGTCATGCAATACAAAACATAAAATATCAGTTTTATCTTATCTGTACGTATGGATTTAGTCGACATGCAGACAGCACAGGTGGTGTTAGACAGATACAGGTGGTGTTAGACAGCACAGGTGGTGGTAGACAGCACAGGTGGTGGTAGACAGATACAGGTGGTGGTAGACAGCACAGGTGGTGGTAGACAGATACAGGTGGTGTTAGACAGCACAGGTGGTGTTAGACAGATACAGGTGGTGTTAGACAGCACAGGTGGTGTTAGACAGATACAGGTGGTGGTAGACAGATACAGGTGGTGGTAGACAGATACAGGTGGTGGTAGACAGATACAGGTGGTGGTAGACAGCACAGGTGGTGTTAGACAGATACAGGTGGTGGTAGACAGATACAGGTGGTGTTAGACAGCACAGGTGGTGGTAGACAGATACAGGTGGTGGTAGACAGATACAGGTGGTGGTAGACAGATACAGGTGGTGTTAGACAGCACAGGTGGTGGTAGACAGATACAGGTGGTGGTAGACAGATACAGGTGGTGTTAGACAGATACAGGTGGTGGTAGACAGATACAGGTGGTGTTAGACAGCACAGGTGGTGGTAGACAGATACAGGTGGTAGTAGACAGATACAGGTGGTGTTAGACAGCACAGGTGGTGTTAGACGGATACAGGTGGTGTTAGACAGATACAGGTGGTGGTAGACAGATACAGGTGGTGGTAGACAGCACAGGTGGTGTTAGACGGATACAGGTGGTGTTAGACAGATACAGGTGGTGGTAGACAGATACAGGTGGTGGTAGACAGCACAGGTGGTGGTAGACGGATACAGGTGGTGTTAGACAGATACAGGTGGTGGTAGACAGATACAGGTGGTGGTAGACAGATACAGGTGGTGGTAGACAGCACAGGTGGTGTTAGACAGATACAGGTGGTGGTAGACAGATACAGGTGGTGTTAGACAGCACAGGTGGTGTTAGACAGATACAGGTGGTGTTAGACAGCACAGGTGGTGGTAGACGGATACAGGTGGTGGTAGACAGATACAGGTGGTGTTAGACAGCACAGGTGGTGGTAGACAGATACAGGTGGTGGTAGACAGATACAGGTGGTGTTAGACAGATACAGGTGGTGGTAGACAGATACAGGTGGTGTTAGACAGATACAGGTGGTGGTAGACAGATACAGGTGGTGTTAGACAGCACAGGTGGTGGTAGACAGATACAGGTGGTGGTAGACAGATACAGGTGGTGTTAGACAGCACAGGTGGTGGTAGACAGCACAGGTGGTGGTAGACAGATACAGGTGGTGGTAGACAGATACAGGTGGTGTTCTGGGGACAGCAGGACCATTCAGACAGCGCTGCTTAACCTACATGTGACACGCGTGATATACAGAGGTGGAACAGGGTTGCCAGAACATATCTATTTCAGTCCTCCATTGTTCAGAGTTCAGTCATCACTAGCGGAGAGTCAACAGTGAGACTGCCTCCAGCCCCCCCCCCCATCCACTCACAAAAGAGTGGGATTTATGGGTAAAAGACACAGCACATGTGTTTCCTCTCTCTCTCAGCACCCAGCCTTCCAGGGTAAACCACACATCTCTGCACACTCTCTCTCACACACACACATCTCTGCACACTCTCTCTCACACACACACACATCTCTGCACACTCTCTCTCACACACACATCTCTGCACACTCTCTCTCACACACACACATCTCTGCACACTCTCTCTCACACACACACACATCTCTGGACACTCTCACACACACAACTCTGGACACTCTCACGCACACACACATCTCTGCACACTCTCTCTCACACACACACATCTCTGCACAGAGATGTGTGTGTGTGAGACGTTCTTCTCCTGCGTGAAGAACGTCTCTCCTCGCCCGAGACTGAAGACGATTAGCTGGTCCTGTGATCTATATAGGGTTAGAAAGGGACTATATTTCAAGTCTGACATATAGGCATGGGCTTTGTACAATCTATAAATAGCAGCAAGAGCCAACAGCAAACAGTGTTTTAGTCCTCTGGTGCTGCCTAGCAGGGGAAACGGAGCCAGTCTGAGAGACCCGGGGAAGTTTGGAGTTGGAAGTAACCATGGCGACAGCACAGTAGATCCCATCGACCTTTGAGTGGAGTGGTAGTCGATCAGCAGCATGTGACACTGAACACCTGGTCACCTGTACGAGGCTCTGAGCACACACACACACACATACACGCACACACACACACACAAGATGTCTGTGACCAGTCTGTGAAATCAGCCAGTATGATTCAGAAGATTCAGTGAACTGGAGACCTTTGTGAAGTCACAGTATTTTCCAAGGTAGGTTTGTCTCGCTCAGTTAGAGGGACAGCCTACACTAAAGGGTCATAGATCATAGAGCCCAGTCTCGTTTCAACTCTGATTCTTTATAACACACTTTTATGATATCTGGAAATGAATACAAAAGCTGTCCTTGACATGAGTCGTATTTTAACCCGTTAAGGAGTAGCGTCACACATATGTGATTCTGAACATTCCAACCGACTATTTTCCGATAGACAAAAACTATATGACAAACGCTATAGTATGGCTTCAAAATTTACAATTAGGAGGCTAACAAGTAATACTAGCAGGTAGTAGCATTGCTACGAGTATTATGCTAGGTTGCTAGGTAACGGAAGCTAACTAAAACTAGCTAGCTTCCGTTTTGGAAAAATAACTCACTCCTAAGAGAAACGAGCCAGTGATCATCAAGGTGCTACGAGCAGGACTCCTGTGAAGTCCACGGTGTTTCAGCCTGTGCTTTCACTGAAAACAGCTTGTGTTTTTTCTCACACGCAATCGAGGGGCCTTCAGTCTGAGATGCCGTGAAGATTAGGTAGCCTGGTCCCTCCTCTCTCCACATCTACAACCTCAGCTACAATACCCCGCTATTTATAGAGTCAGGAGAGAGAGAGAGAGAGAGAGTGCGTGTGTGGGTGTAATCAGCTGACCTTTGGGTCAGTGCGACATGTTGATATGCGACGTGATGTTGTGTTTCCAGTCTATTGTGTGGGAGAGAAGTGCTTCTGTGAACTGGTTTTTTGTTTTCAGCAGTCAGGGCTGCCCAGCTTCCCTTTCCTTCATTTCTCGTTTACTCTTTCATCCGTCCCTGAACTGAGCTCCACCCTGAGCTGATCCAGTCCTTCCACTCTGCTGCTGCTTGTCCAGATGGGACATTTCATACACAGATGTGTATGAAATTAAATAGTTCAACAACAACACAAAAATTAAGTCATCCAGCCCCTACATTTTGTATAGATTTATTTTGTCCATGCTTTATTGGACAGTGAAGATATGAGGTAGATATGAAGGGGCAGTGGAGGGAGAGCGAGAGAGCGAGAGCGAGAGCGAGAGCGAGAGCGAGAGAGAGAGAGAGAGAGAGAGAGAGAGAGAGAGAGAGAGGGAGGGGAACACATGCACGGACTGGCCCAGGTCGGGTTCAAACCCGGACCACTACCATGAGATACATGCCCTGGCGAGCCACCACCCTTGCCCCAACATTTATAAACCAAACGACCGCACAATCCCTCCATCTGACCGCAGGAACACCCCAGGGCCCACGTCAACATACAAAAACAACATCATCCAGTTGTACGACTTGATAGCTGAACTACGACGGTGCCATTAGGAGTCTGCTGCTTCCAAAAACTTGTACAGAAACAGGACACATGGCAGGATATCCCCAGGCCAGGCCAACAGCCCCGCCCTTCCCTGTTGATGTGTCTTCCAACTCAGAAGAAGAGTTCTTCATCCTGATGTCACTTCCTCTCCCCCCCCCCCCCCACTCCCCTCGAGGCGAGGTCACCATAGCCGCAGGCTGCAGACCCAGCAGGATATTCTGTGTCTAGACTTCCTGTTTGGTGTCTCAGGGCGATGTGACGACATCTCAGGACGCACGGATGTTTACTTTAGAGGCCGAAGCCATCAGGAGGCATAAACAGCTGATGGGGTCGAAGCACAAACCCGATGGAGATTAAATGACTCGATAAACAAACAGTTACAGAACATCAGAAGCACATCTATATTAGCAACACAATGAGGGTCGGATGAATCAGAGTTTGTGAGCGATGCAGTGGTTTATGGATGGAAGTGTGTGGGTGAGTGCTATTGCAAAGCACTCAATGGTACCAGGAAACGACCCACCTATTCCCATGACGGTATAAACACTAGTTAGAGGTTTAGCATTTTCAAACAGAGTTCACATTTAATTGTTCCAATCAAAAGACCACAGGATGTAGTTTTGCATATTTATTTGTCTATTCTGTTACGAAAAGGCCCCATTTCTGATCCTTCACAAACAGATCATAAAAAAACGAACACTTAGAAAAATATACATTGATATTAGAACTGAAAACTTGTAATTCAGTGTTTATCCAAATATATACTTTGCTTATTAAAAACTATTAAGGAGTTCAGAGAGTTGTTGCTTCGAGCCAGACTGAGGTGAAACAAGAATCCCATGGATACAAGATGGTGTGTTACTTTCTGACCCCTGTTAAAGCTTATTTACATTCAGGGTGGCTGACTGTATGAATGAAACACTTGGATGGTTCTACTTTGTGTCTACTGAGAGCAGGAGAAGAAATAAAGGAATTTTGAGGACAACTGAATGATATGCGATCCTCTCGTTCTGCTCTGTCTGTCTGTCTGTCTGTCTGTCTGTCTGTCTCTGTCTGTCTCTGTCTGTCTGTCTGTCTCTGTCTGTCTGTCCAACGTTCTCCCTGTCCGGTAAAGACTACCAGGAGCTGGATGAGGGTCCTGCTACTAAGGCTACAGTTACAGTACTAAAACCTTAAGTTCCTTTCCTCCCGTCCACGGAGACGATGGTGTGTGGAGAAGGTTATGGAGGTTTGATTAAGACGAGTCCTCACCCCCTCCACTCCTGAGTGAGGTTGTACTTGTGTGGCATCGCGGCGCTGTCAGACACGCACTTAAGCACTTTGAAAAAAGGCAACAGTGTATCAAGAGAGGGTGAATCACTCCTTCAGGATCTCTCAAGAGGACCACCGCATCTCCATGGCTTGTCCTTCAATGCCCTCCCATGCTGGCACGCGCGCACACACACACACACACACACACAGTCTCAGGTATGTCTATCCAACATAATTCGAAATTCCACACCGATTTCATTCAGAAATATTAAAGTGTTCCTTCCTCTCTCTCTCTCTCTCTTCTGATGCACGCGTTTTTTTCATAGTCGTATTCAAGTCAAGTGTCCTTCTCCTCGCTCGTATATTTCATAAAGTTCTAGAATATTCCGCCCTTCATAAAGTTCTAGAATATTTCCCGCGATGCGAAACGCCTCCAAAAAACTGTGGGGTTCAATTCAGTTCAGTTCTTCTCAATCTGGTCGATGTCCAGCTCTCCTCCCAGCTGGTAAATGTCTTTCCCTGTCCCACAGTCCCCCCTCCAGAGGGGGCTCCTGTCCCCCCCTGGCCTCCCCCCGACCCCCCCTGGAGAACTAGGCCGGGAGTCTCCACTGCACAGGGAGTCGCTATCTAGCTCCTCGTACGAGGAGTCCTCCTCCCCACAGGCTTCCTGTTCTGTTTCCCCGCCCAGGTCGGACACAGAGGCGAAGTCGGCGTCTGATTGGCTGAAGCTCCAAGAGGAGGGCGGGGAAAGGCTTGATTGGCAGCTGCCAGACCCGGGGGAGATCCAAGGGCAGCTCAGACTGTGGAACGTTGGGAGTTTCTGTTTGAAAAGAAGAAGAAAAAGAATGCCGGTCAGCATGACTTCCATCATGTTTATATTCCTAATATCTAAATCTAATAGACTTAATAAAGCCATAAAATGACGTGCAAGGCTTGTTGAGGGAAACTGCAGAACAGCATGTGGGAATGTGACTCATGTTTCTCTGGAGGCTAAGTTAATCTCGCCCTTGCCCACAAACACACACGCAAATTCCTACGTAAAAGGTTGCTCACAACCTGAACTGGATGATTAGAAAAACGCGAAAGGACACACCAATCATAAGATTAGTTGGAAACTACAGGATGTACCCATTTACCTTCCCAATTCCTCCTGTCTGTTCTCTCACACCAGAAAGAAGTTAGAATGACCCCCCCCCCTCCCAGGATCACTGGTCATGTTGATTCTAATTCATATTTCTGCACGTGCGTCGTGCACTGAGAGTTTAGCTGGGCACACTGACTCCTCACTTTGATTCTGTTTCTAAATCAGAGGACCTGTAATCAAACTGTGAAAGTACTGCCATACAGACAACAGTCACACTACCTTCTACATTATAGGACTGTGTAGGTGAGAAAGAGCGAGAGAGAGAGAGACATACAGAGAGAGAGTGACAGAGAGAGAGACTGTGACATAGACAGAGAGAGAAAGGAGAGAGAGGAGAGACAGAAAGAGAGAGCGACAGGGAGAGAGAAGGTGTGTGGGAGTAATCACACAGCAGGCAGACGTCACAAGCCCTGAGGAGAAGGAAGATGACTTGAGGCAGCTCCCAGTTGACCCGGGTCTGAACTCCCCACAGTGACAAAAAACAAGCCTAAAACTAACCCTAACAAAAAAAGGGTTGGGTTAGGGTTAGCCTAACCCTAAAGGGTCAACAAAAGGGTTGACCAGGGAGCTGCTGTGCTGTGCCTACCACCAACTGACAACCCACGCTACAGAGGACCGCTTGGCAACCACTGTCTGACTCTCAATAACATAGAGAGAGAGAGAGAAAGAGAGGCAGAGAGAGTGTGGGAGAAAGAGAGAGAGGGGGAGAGAGAGAGAACAGGGTGTAAATGTGCTTGGTTGTTAACCAACAACCTTAAGCTCTCTAACACATGTCCTCCTATAACACTTTCAGCAGGTCCAGCATCCAGTTTCAACTCTAATAAAAACATGTTTAAGGAGCTGGTTGCTCTTACAATAAAATAAAAATAAAAAACATACTCCAGTGTATCCTTGTCAGACTGCTACTCATGCTAATGCTCAATGTGTGTGTTTCCAGCGTGTGTGTTTTCAGCGTGTGTGTTTCCAGGATGTGTGTTTCCAGCTTTTGTGTTTTTCAGCTTGTGTGTTTCCAGCTTGTGTGTTTTTCAGCTTGTGTGTTTCCAGGATGTGTGTTTCCATCCTGAGCTGCTTCATTTCAGTAAACGTCTTCGTGGTCTTCCTTCCCTGAAGAACTAAGACATGACTGACCAGGGACCACGGTGGCAGTGAGGGGGCCGTGAGGGGGCCGTGGTGGAAGTGAGGGGGCCGTGGTGGAAGTGAGGGGGCCGTGGTGGCAGTGAGGGGGCCGTGGTGGCAGTGAGGGGGCAGTGAGAGGGCCATGGGGGCAATGAGGGGGCAGTGAGGGGGTCGTGGTGGAAGTGAGGGGGCCGTGGTGGCAGTGAGGGGGCCGTGGTGGCAGTGAGGGGGCCGTGGTGGCAGTGAAGGGGCCGTGGTGTAAGTGAGGGGGCCATGGTGGAAGTGAGGGGGCCATGAGGGGGCAGTGAGGGGGCCGTGGTGGCAGTGAGGGGGCCGTGGTGGCAGTGAGGGGGCCGTGGTGGCAGTGAGGGGGCCGTGGTGGCAGTGAGGGGGCCGTGGTGGAAGTGAGGGGGCCGTGGTGGCAGTGAGGGGGCCGTGGTGGCAGTGAAGGGGCAGTGGTGTAAGTGAGGGGGCCATGGTGGAAGTGAGGGGGCCATGAGGGGGCAGTGAGGGGGCCTCGGTGGCAGTGAGGGGGCCGTGGTGGCAGTGAAGGGGCCGTGGTGGAAGTGAGGGGGCCGTGGTGGAAGTGAGGGGGCCGTGAGGGGGCCTCGTGGCAGTGAGGGGGCCGTGGTGGCAATGAGGGGGCAGTGAAGGGGTCGTGGTGGAAGTGAGGGGGCCTCGGTGGCAGTGAGGGGGCCGTGGTGGCAGTGAAGGGGCCGTGGTGGCAGTGAAGGGGCCGTGGTGGCAGTGAGGGGGCCGTGAGGGGGCAGTGAGGGGGCAGTGAGGGGGCCATGAGGGGGCAGTGAGGGGGCCATGAGGGGGCAGTGAGGGGGCCATGAGGGGGCAGTGAGGGGGCCATGAGGGGGCAGTGAGGGGGCCGTGAGGGGGCCGTGAGGGGGCCATGAGGGGGCCGTGAGGGGGCCGTGAGGGGGCAGTGAGGGGGCCATGAGGGGGCAGTGAGGGGGCAGTGAGGGGGCCATGAGGGGGCAGTGAGGGGGCCATGAGGGGGCAGTGAGGGGGTCGAGCCACCCTGCTCCCGGCAGCAGATGTAAGGGTGCTTTCACACCTGACATGTTTGGTCCGTTTCAATCGGACCATGGTTCGTTTTCTCTGAAAGGCTGGTTCGTTTGGAAAGGTGAGGACACGCATTCGAACTCTGGTGCAGACCAAACAACCGAACCATGGTCCCCCTAAAAAGACGGGACTCGGTCCAGTTCCAAGTGAACCATGGTTCAGTTCGCTTTAGGTCTGAACGTAATCAGACTTAATATTGACCTATTCCAGGAAGCAAACCAAAATGTAGTGCATTGTGGGTTGAAAAAGGAATTTACACTTGGCGGAGACAGCCGTGCCACTCATTAGCAGCGAAATTAGTTTAGGGAAAACGTGGAGGAATGATGAAGTGAAGGCTCTTTGGCAAATATGGGCTGATGATCATATTGCAGAGATACTTGTGGAGACACATAGGAGTAGTGAGGAATTAAAATTAGTGATATACTGAAATAAAGGGTCATTGTTGCACGGTGGACCAATGTTGGTTCAAAGTTAAAAACCTTAGACAGCTAAAAGTGCGTGATGTTCTATGGAAAAGTGGTAGCTTGTCGAACTGGTGGAGAGAGGCCCAAGGCCTCTCTCCACCACCCCCCCATCTGCAGGCAGTGACCCCCCCTCCCCCCCAACCCAATTATCACCCCAGAGGAGATGAGAGAGAAGGGGGGGATGGTGGATGAAGAGATTGGGGAAAGGGAGAGGCTAGTTTACAATATGCTTCCTATTAAATCCTCGGGAGGTTAAGATCAGGGTTGAGGTGAAAAAATAACACTCTTGTAGATTGGCTTTTAGTTTGAGTACACAACCCTCGAGGACTGAAGAGGTGACACAGTCAGTACTGGGGTGAACAGAACAAGGCAGCCAGTCTGCCAGAAGTCTGTGTTTCCTTTTACTAGCTCCATGTCGAAGTATGGTCAAATAACAAAGAGGCTGGCTGGAAGCAGTTTACTGTACGTGTGAGAGAGGGAAGGGAAAAGAGAGGAAGTAGATGTTAACCCATTCCTGGTAGGGAGACCACAAAACAACAGCTTCTCTTCAGTGTGTGTGTGTGTGTGAGCGTGACTGAATGTGTGTCTTCCTGTCGTCTATGCAAAACTTGTTTTGCTATTTGAACATTCACTGTGCAGCAGTACAGGGAACATGGAGACTATTACACAGTGTAGTATACAGTATATAGTATACAGTATATTTCAAGATTACATACATCAATCTATCCATCCATCAATTAGTGTACACAGTGTCTATGCTTATGTGGTGTTGTGCAGGGAGACAGTCACAGCATAACTAGAGGCTTAACTTTTATTTTACTCACCCCTCTCTCCCACAGTCCCTCCCTGCCCCCATCCCTGCCCCTCCCCCTACCTACCTCCCTCCCTCCCCCTCCCTCTCCCCCCCCCTCGCTCTCTCCCTCCACCCACCTAGGTGGTCCCACAAGCACGCTCAGCCAGCAGCTCAGCTATGCTCATCAGCCATCTTCAGAGTGGAACGCAGGAGAGAAATGGATAACAGGACGAGAGGGGAGAGGAGGACAGGGTGGGAGAGGAGGAGAGGGGGGGAGAGGAGGGGGAGAGGAGGACAGGGGGGGAGGAGGGGAGGAGGACGAGAGGAGGACAGGGGGGGAGAGGAGGAGAGGAGGACGAGAGGGGAGAGGAGGACAGGGGGGGAGGAGGACAGGAGGGGAGAGGAGGACGGGGGAGAGGGCAGAGGAGGACAAGGGGGGAGAGGAGGAGAGGAGGACGAGAGGAGGACAGGATGGGAGAGGAGGACGAGAGGGGAGAGGAGGACAGGGGGGAGAGGAGGACAGGGGGGGAGAGGAGGACAGGGGGGAGAGGACAGGAGGACAGGGGGGAGAGGAGGATGAGAGGAGGACAGGGGGGAGAGGAGGACAGGAGGACGAGAGGAGGACAGGGGGGAGAGGAGGAAAGGAGGGGAGAGGAGGACAAGAGGGGAGAGGAGGACAAGACAGGTGGAAAGAAGAGGACAGGAGGGGGAGAGAGGAGGGAAAGAGGTGGATAGTCCCCCCCCCCCAACACACACTTCCCCCCCACAACTTTACGAGGCTGAAGCAGCCAGGAAGAAGATATTAATACACCAGAGCAGAATCTGTGTGTCTGCCAGCCCTCGACGCAGCGGAGTAGGGAGACACAGGGAGGAATAAATAACCCCTCTTATACCCTGCAATTTCTCTCCGACTCACACATGCACATACACACACACAGTCATTACTGAGGCTGAATGGTCCCCCACTTAGTTTTTTTGCCCGCTACTCAAATCAAGTCAAAAACGTTTCCCTGGCCGGATAAGGTCAGCGACCTGGAGAGGAACACTTCCAGGGAAGAGGATAGCAGTTCACATACTGGACTACGGCCGCTCGTGTGACACAGCAAGCCACAGAGGTCCAACACACCACTTCCTGCCCAGAGCTAGCCTCGTCAAACAAACATGCAAACATAAACAAACTTATCAGACAAACATGTCGTTATGTAAAAGATGTCCAAGTCCAGGCAGGAAGGGAATAGGGAAGAATGGTCAGATAAATCACACGGCACATTGGACTTCTATGTGGGATCCTGAGTGCACACGTACACACACCAAAATCCTCAACTGTGGCTGTTCCTGTAGTCTATTAGCATAACATACATTCACGGAACTCCCAGTCTTCATTGCTACATAAGCACCAGCCCAGACTGAAACTCCTGTGATGAGCTCCAGTCCTGCCCAGCTCTGGAATGACTCCTAAAGGGTAAAACCCAACCCACATCACTAGCATGTTCAACAACATGCCCCAATTACACATAACTTTGCCACTTCCAGACTCTTCCCCGGGCAAAAGGAATGTTTCTGCGTGATGAAGTACATGAAGAACCTGTTGGTGAGCAGTGTGCCTGACCATTCATGCCCAGACATGCCGGGGTGTGAACCTGCGTGAGTACGAGTCACATCTATCTCTGCATTCATCATCTGTGGGCGAGGCCCACTGTTCCCACTGGCTAGTGGAGAAGTATTCAATCTGCTTTCTTCAGAACAAGACACATGTTCCTGCCAGTGGCACCTGGAATTCTAGAATGATCCTTCTGGTTGCCTGCTCCACATGAGACAGCCGCAGAAATAATGAGGGAACCACATTCTCAGGCAATTAAGCTTTTAATGACCCGAGTGTTCTTGATTGTCTCGACCAAAATGAGACGGAGGTGGGTAGGAATTGGATATTTTCTATTTTGAGATTGTCCAAGTTCCTAATCCCTCCTGGCAGAGGCCTTCCAGACACACATGTCAGGGGGTGGAACAGCAGCCGTATCTCTCCTCGAGCCCACACATTGCTCTGCAGGACCGCAATACCCAGAATGCAGCTGTGTAAGTGTGACTACACCTCGGGGCTTGGTACTCGTCACCATATCCTGCTCTGGGCCTCCTAGAGACCAACAGCACAGATGAAGCCACTCAAAGTCTATACGCAAGTTTCATTAAGCATAGGTGACGTGTGCTGTGCAATGCAGCTCTGTGAGAAAGTGCTGTGTGCGTGTGTGCGTGTGCGTGCGCGTGCATGTGACTAAGTGCGTGTGGCAGCTTCCGTGTCAAGGCTGTATGCAGGTGTGTGGGGCAAATGCAGACAGGTGGTTAGTGTGTGTGTGTGTGTGATGGAGAGACGGCTACCCCTGGTCTGACCCAAGCCGCCTCGCACACACACACACACAACACTTACTGCCAAAGGCAATGGAGCAATGCCAACCTTAAACACAAACAAAGCTGGGGGAGGAAAAAAACGGTTGTAAAGAGAAGACAGGAAAACAAAGCCTGCTCCCTCTCTATTCAAACCTGGCTGGTCTCCGTTTCAAAGAACCAGCCTGTGAGCTATGGAGGTGTGCTGCATTCCTGACTCTATAGTTCAGGTAAGCAATGTGTGTGTGTGTCTGTGTGTGTGGGAGTATAATGAACATGTGTTCAGTTTCCCCCTCTCTCTTAGCATCTGGCAGGGGCAGAGGAAACAAGCTAGGCCTCATTACCACAACACTTGTTGATCCAGCCCTGGCAAGACCTTGAGGACCTGACCAGCAACACAACTCTGTGGGGGTGGAGAAAAGGAGAAAGGGAGAGAGAGAGGGGGAGAGAGAGCAAGAGGGAGATCGAGGGAGAGAGCAAGAGGGAGATCGAGGGAGGGAGAGAGGATAAAAGCTTGAGGGCCTCTCCTAAGAGTGGCCAGAATCTCTCTGGTTGTTCACTCAATAGCTCTCCAGTAAGTCTCCACACAGAGCTGAACATCCAGCTGCCCCCTCTCAGTCCTGTAGACCCTCTATCTAGACCTCACAGCTATACATGTCAGCCTAAACAAGATCTTAATATAATATGACTAATAGAGTCTTCCGAATACTTCAACCCTCCCTGGACCGCATACAGGTCCTAACCTGCTCCCTCCGGGAAAGAGTTCACCTCAGCGTCCCGTGGTTAGTGACCCCTGCCCTGCTGGCCGGCCGGCCGTCAGAGAGGAAGGGTGGGGAGAGGAACCACCGATGAGGGTTCAACCTTTGGATCAGCTGTTTACCCAACAGAGTCAATGAAATGATAACCGGAGGCGAGGCTGTGAGAGGGTGACGGTGTGCACCGTGACCGAGCAGCAGGAATGCTCTCGCACGCTCGCACACACACACGCGCGCAGAGCCGCAAAAAAACCCCACTTAGTCGTGTACTCCTAACCAGCAGCCCAGAAAACCTAATTCTTCTTGATTTAACCTGGTGCCAGATCAAACTGTAGGAGGGAGGTTGAGTTAGAAGAGCTGTTGAACTCTGCTCATGGAAGAACAGAGAGCTAATTGTCTGGGTGATTTTGTTTTGGCCCTGGGTTAACCCGATATGCTAGGGTAGGCTCCAAGGAATCAGGCTGTTCTAGGACAAACTCATGGCAGATTATTTCTTTAATCACAGGAAAATCAAGCCTAAGCTCTTTGAAATTGCTGGAGTCAGATTGGAGTTCTCAAAATGCGATCTTTTCTCCTGTGTGTGAGTGTGTGTATGCATGTGTGTGTGTATGCGTGTGTGTGTGTGTGTCATCTCCTCTACTAACCTGCGTCATCTTGGCCAGGTCCAGGGAGGGTCTTGGTTCCTGAGGGTCCTCTGCTCTCCTGCGCTTCATCCCAATCTTCTTCTCGTTGAGGACACAGGGCTGTGACCTGCTCCTGGAGAGACCCCCTGCCCCTGCCGGCCTCTGCCCACCTCGCCTCACCATCTCTGGGGTTGAGTCCGGGGAGCTGGCCCCGGGGGCGTCCCCGGCCCGGGGCTCCAGCAGGCTGATCTGCTCGTGGGACTGCGACAGAGGGCGTAGGGAGAGCTGCTGGTGGGGGTGAGAGGGGGAGCGGGGCAGGGCGGTGAACAGGGGGGGCAGGTGTGGGCTGAAACAAGGCAGCTCCAGGGGCCTGTCTGTGGGGCTACTGGAGTGAGAAGGCAGGCTGAAACTGGAGCTGCGCTGCATGGCAGGAAAATGGCCGCCGGAGATCCCCGCGACCCCTCCCCCTCCTCCGGGGTATCTCTGAACGCTGCCCCCGCTGTAGCACCGCCTCTTCTCCACCGCCATCCACACCCGCGACCCCTGCGGTCGCCACGACGACCGGCACCGTCCGAACTCGTCGGAGAGGGAGAGGGAGCGGCAATGGCGCTTGCTGGGGGGCGCCGTGGCGCTGGCGTAGGGGAGGGAGGGCGGGGCGCCCAGCTTGGCGTCGCCCAGGTTGAGCTCGTGGATCAGGCTGGTGATGGCGGAGGCGGTGCCCGGGCCCTCCCGAGCCCAGCTCCTCCTCTGGTACCCGGGCAGAGCGTCCCACAGGCTGTCCAGGCTGGCGCTGGCCTGGCACGGTGCCCCCCGCTGGATGGCACAGCCTCGGCCCAGGTCCAGCCACACGTCTGCCTCTGAAACACAGGAGAGGCAGACCAGAGCGTCAGACTCGGGAGCGTCAAACTCGGGAGCATGAGACTCGGGAGCGTGAGACTCGGGAGCGTGAGACTCAAGAGCGTGAGACTCGAGAGCGTCAGACTCGGGAGCGTCAGACTCGGGAGCGTCAGACTCGGGAGCGTAAGACAGCGGCCCCAGCGCCCCCTGCTGCCTGGGAGGATGGATGATGTAGAATGACGGGCTCAGATCTGCCGTCTCGTGCACGGACTGTTCTAGAGGGGTCGCATGATGATTTCACGCACGAGGGAAACGATACCTTTAACGATATTGGTTCAACGTGCAGCACGACTAGTGATCGACACTTCGCTAGCCGTTTGCGAGGCGCGCGCACACACACACACGTCACAGAAGCTTGGACGTGGTGAGCTATGAGAAGCCCAGGACCACAAGTGGTTCCAGGGAAGTATGGTTTGACCAACGATGATGACAGCTCCATATCAAACACAGCTTTTTAAGGGTCCAGAACTCTACTGTGTGTAAGAGCCAGACACAGCCTGGAGGGATGCCAGTCCATTCACACCACAGCCCCACCTCTCCTCTCCTCTGACAAGCGCACCGTGAAGCTACGCTGCTGAAGTCCATTGAGGAAGAATGTGTTCCTCAGTCTGTCAGACATGTTGGTTGGAGGAATTAGGGCAGGGTATCCACTGGTGGTGTCAACATAAACAAAATATGATTCAACCTTCAGGTTTTACTAATTTGAAGTACTAGACTCGCTCTGGACATTCAGATCCTTGGAAACACTTTTCCCTCGAAAGTTTATTACTTCACAAGTGTCAAGAAGTGTGCAAAAATAACAACACAGAGTAGCTGTCACCATATTACCGTTTTCGAACTGCCTTGTAATTACTGGTAACTACAAAGTTGTTAATCTTGTGAAAGGCATCGCTATGTAATTCCACAATAGCTGACTAAAAACATTTGACTAAATCCTGTCTTACACAACACCCTTGGCAACACAACACCCTGTCACAAACTGCGCCCAGGGCGGCGCCATGCAGGGCAGCGCACAGGCGCCAGAACGAGGCAGGTGCACGTTGTGCATGAGAGAGGAACGAGTGCTGCGTGGAGGGAGGGAAGTGAGAGAGAGAGAGAGAGAGAGAGAGAGAGACAGACAGACAGAATGAGGTAAACAAAGACAGTTATGGAGGAGATACGCTGGGCAACACAACTATTATGGTCTGTAGGGGCCATGCCAGAGAACAGAGTAGTTTGGAATAACCTCTGTAAATAATACTAGTTAGAGAGGGAGGGGGTCTGATCTCCCATCACTGGGATCTGGAGCCCCTGGAGGAGGGCTGAGGAGGGCGGGGAAGGGTGGAGGAGGGCTGAGGACGGTGGAGGAGGGTGGAGGAGGGCGGAAGAGGGCGGAGGAGGGCTGAGGAGGGCTGAGGAGGGTGGAGGAGGGCGGAGGAGGGCGGAGGAGGGCTGAGGAGGGCTGAGGAGGGCGGAGGAGGGTGGAGGAGGGCGGAGGAGGGCGGAGGAGGGCTGAGGTACTCACCCACAGCCCCACATGAGATGAGAGTGGTCCCTCGACTCATGTTGTGGACCTGGTGCTGAGGAGGAACAGACAGAGACAGAGGCAGAGAGAGAGAGCGTGAGGGCCTGTATCTCAGATACGCGTCAATACATAACTCTGGCCTGACTCACAAAGAGCTTGGTGTTCTCACACACACACACACACATCTAGTGTTCTAATCCCTTGAACTCTGACGCCTGGCATCTCTCTGCTGTTTTCAGAGAAAGCAAGAAAAAAACAGGGGGGCAAACTCATTAAGTTTTACAGCAAGTCATCCCAAGTTCATTGCCATAACAAAATGTAACGCAACAACGTACACACTAGGAGCTATAAAATCTTAAACTGCTTCAGTTGGCACAATTTCAGTGAGGAACATTTTCGCCTGACTGCCCGATTCGAAACTCAGCCCTTTTATGCCATTAACGGCACAGGGAAAATTGTATAGCAGGTAGGAGGATCAGGGGTCAGTCAACCACCCAAATAAAGTAAATCCTCGATCACCAGTTTGGTGCCAAAAACTACAATAGGTAGTATTGTGGAGTTTCCAAGACTGGACCCTGGGCTAATTATGCTCCAATGTCTGCCAAGCCAGGCAACTATATGGATTTCTACATCCCTCTGCTTACCTCAAATGAGCATCTGGCTAACTCCTGAAACTTTAACACAAAATCTGCCTAAATATATATTCCCGTCACCCTCATACCATGAATATGTCTTCATGGTTTGACGGCAGATGCATGCTAAAAGCGAAGTAACTGCCTTCACTTGGATACGAACTCAACTCATCGCTAACGTGTTCGCGTCAAGCTGAGGCTTTACCGCAACGGACAGAATTAAAATACGGCCTGAGTTCAAATCCGGCCTGCATGTCTTCCCCTCTCTCTCCATCCCTGTCTTTCCTGTCACACTTCACTTACAAACTGTCTAATAAAGCATACAAATGTTTATAGCAAAAACAAACAAATAAGTATAGGGAGCTGTACTTTCCCACGGTCAGCTAGCTAGCTACCTAGCTAAAGTCGCTAAAGTGAAGGTTCTCTCACCATAAGCGGTTCAGAGTCCTCGGATCTCACATCATCGATCCCCTTCTTCGTCTCCAGTGTTTTTGAGAAGATGATCACCATGGTAACGCGCAGCTCCGCTCCAGTGGTTTCCAGTGCAGAGGAAGTGCTGCCATAAGGAAGGTCAGCCGAGGGGCTGAAAGGTCTCCGGAAGTCCCGCCTCCCATCTGCAGCGGACCCTGAGGCGGTCTGGGAAGGTCTCGAACTCTTCAGCCAATCCCTGCGCAGGACCAAAGAGGGTTTAGAGTGACTGAGCCTGCAGAATGCAGGCGTTGACACCTATGGTTGACACCTGTATCGTGTTGAGAGTGGTGTTAGCTTTGACAGTGGAAAAGCTTATAGTGGAAAAGTGTACTAGTGCCACAGTAAGCTGACAAGTATGGCGTGTGTTTGTGTAGGTGCATTTGTGTGTGCACATGTGCGTGCTCGTAAGTATTTATGTGTTGGTTTACGTGTCTGCCTTTGCAGCATACCAGAAAAAAACCCCAGATAAGTCTACTGGTGCACATATGTTTTTAACCCAACCCTTACCATGAGAACGACTTGGCCCAATTAGCAGATAAAACAGGAAAATGACTATGGCCTCTGCAGTGACTACAAACAAAAGCTCCAAATACAATATCTGCTTCCTAAAACGCATAATAAGACACATCCAAACATACTTCTCGTTAGGGCTGTGACAGACAGATTATGACGTCCACTAAACCAGAGCAGGCTAATAAAAACACAGAAGATTCTGTTCCTCTCACTCTGCTCTCTTCAAAAACATGCCCCCTCGTCAGTGGTCTCGTGTCTCCATGGAGCCTCCTAATGTTTCATGTGGGCCAGTCCTAACCAACAGCCAGCATATGACTCCCATTATCTCCATTTATGCCTACAAGCCAGTGGAGCAGGACTGGGCCTCCGTGTGCTCGAGGGCCGATTGAGGCAGGAGGCAGGGGAGGGTGAACACTCCTCTTTATCAGACTCCCAGATTATATTACTGATTAAATGTGACAAGGAGGTACGGGTAAAACAACACAAGTTATAGTGTGTAGGAGTGTGTGTGTGTGTGTGTGGGAGTGTGTGTGTGTAGGAGTTGGGGTGGGGGGGCTAAACTATGAGGAATATGACCACAGAGTTGTACGGACCAAAAGGCTATCGACGTGCTTCTGCTGCACATCCTGAACTCCATCCCTGTAATCCCTCCCTTGTTCCGTCGTGTTTCCAGTCTGAGAAAATGACACTGCGCTGCGTCCCACTGGCTTGGGTTAGAGGAAAAAGAAACATACTTAAACGGCAATAATAATTTGATTTATAAATCCCCTGGAGGACGGGAAGCTAAATGTGATCCGTGTCCATAGGGGCCTTACTCTCCCAGTAATGCTAACCAACCAGGGCCTGGCTAAACCTCAGTGCAGGGTGACTCCAGGGAAGAGCACTTGAAAGGCCAGAGCTGATGACATGGCTCCATGCCCAGGATGAAATCTGCACAGGCAAACAGTTGGACGCCTAAGAGGTCCATGAGTTCCTGTGGTAGGGTGCTGTCCATCGTGATTGCTTACGGCATACAGGAAGTGAGAGGCGGAGGTCTGTTGTCCTAGCCTGGATAGGTGGCTTTTGATTGGATGCAGTGGTTTTGCTCCCAGGTTATACTAATGTAAGCAAACAAATTAGCCAAATAAATGTATTTATTGGTTTCTAATCAGCATGAAGCCTTTGACAGTGTACAGTCTTGTATGGCATGGGGCTTGATAGATGAAGAGGGGGAATGAATAGCCAGCTCTAGATTAAGAAGACATAAACATGCATGTTTTACAGCAACCCCGAAAGAGGCACTTCACAGCTGACTATTATTGGTCAGACCTTTGGGTTGAAGGGACTGCAGATGGACTGAAAGAGTGTTCGTTCATCCATCCTAATGACCAGGGACATGTTTCCATTACTGTGTGGACAGAAAGATTGAGTCATTTTCTTCCACTATGGTGCAAGTCTCAGTAGTCTTGTGGGGGCATTCCACGGTTAATAGTCAGCCAGGCCTTTCTCGTGATCTGAGGACAAGATCGTAAAATTGGACTGGAGAGGTCAAGACATACCAAGACTGCCTCTGGCCATCACCCCAGCACCCACTGGCTGGTCGCTTTGTTCAATAACACAATAACATGCAATAAGATCTGCAGAAGAGAACCACAAACAAAGAAACAGGTTTCATTGAATATTCCATCAAACAGAGGTCCTTCGTCTGTGTGGTTTAGTTTTGGCCTCGTTTGAAGATTTTCAGTTTGGTTTCTGTAACAACCGAGACTGTGAATTTCCCCAAAAACTGTCAGGCTATATGGGTCTTACTCGTCACTCCAAGAGTGGCTTTAACATAACCTACTGTAGACCTGTGGCAAAAGGAAGACTGATTATTTCGAAAGACACATCCCCTTCTAGAGAACAATGTGAAAATAGAAACTCAGTAGAACAGAGACCCATTACTGCGTCTAAAACAAGTCCCCCACATGATAAGAAACACGTACGCACACACACACACTTCCCCCCTTCACTGTTTCTGTGCATCTCTTTTCCTGCGGTCAAAAGTCAGCTGCACTTCATAAGTCACTGTGAGGCGACAGTTAATATGCAGTCTCTGTATACCAAACATACCCAGTCCCTCTCCAGAACCAGGAGGAAGTGATGACATGAAGGAAAAATCCCAGCAATTTCACATCCGCATTTTTCCTTTAGCAGTAGCTAAAGATGAGTTGATGGTGCTTTATGAACATGTGGAAAAACCTGTTGGTTACTTGAAGCTTCCTAGTCTCCATAAATATTTAATATTAGTCAATCGCAATACAGTTCCTGCTTCTGGTCTGTCATCTAACAGCTTTTTAGCACAATCTTTTGTCAACTTCGTTCATGTTCTAAAAGGGTGGTCATGGCAACCTGGTGGCTGTCACACATGCACAACAGCTGTTGATGTGGAAAGCACAACCTATGACCTGGACATAGTAAAGGTCTACACAAAGTCTAGACACCTCATCACTTCCTTATCTCTGGGTTATAGAAACTCAAGTTGGAGAGGTAACGTTGAACACATGAATGATCAACCCAGCGCTGATACATGGAAAGGCCCTCCTACAGCAGCTTTACTCACTCCCCCCCAGGTTTGCAATCAGTTCTCTGTCATTCCAGTCCTAATCTTCTCCATGCACAGTCTCATGATCCATCTGGACCAGAACCAGGTGTTAAGAGAGTTTGAGTTGAGAAGGCAGCGTATAGGGCCCCACGCCCCCTGAAACGACCCTTGCATTTCAAGAGACTTATTTCTCCACATCAGGTACCACACTAATTATACCCCTTCCCCCCCCCCCCTTCTTCCCACCCCCACCTCCCTCCCTCCCCACCCCCTCCCTACCTCCCCCACCCCTCCCTTCCGGCTGTGGTGTCTCCCATGTCTCAGGAGAAGCTTGGCCTGCTCCATACACACTAGCCAGGCCCTAATCCATCAGGGCTAGGTAACACGAGAGCCTCCAGGGCTGTCTGTGATGGTTCTCCCCCAAGCACAGCCCTGTGGAGGGGACCCGTCCTGCAGCCTGGGAGTGGGTGATGTTATAGAGACGGCCACTACAAATCCAACACCCAACGTCTCAAGTATAGCACTGCGAGGAAGTTGCGTGACACCTTTCGTCTGAGTTGGTGAGGGGGAGGTGGTGGGATGACGAGGGAAAGCGAGAGAGAAACACAATGTACTTGTGTCATGTGAGAGGGGATGATGATGACAGCTATTATGAGTCTCGGTTTCTGATGACGAGAGGTGAGATTCAGCTTTCCAGACAAACAATGATAATTGTTTGTGTAGCGCTAAACTGTCAATAGGAAGCGTGGTCTGGGAATAACACTTGGGAATTGCGTGAGATTAAGGCATCTACTGATGACATGAGAAACCCAGAAACCCACCTAGAAGCTGCCTGTTTGCACCTGTTGAGCAATGAGATGAGCATTACGGGGGGTCAGGTGGCTGAGCGGTTAGGGAATCGGGCTAGTAATCTGAAGGTTTCCAGTTCGATTCCCGGCCGTGTCAAATGACGTTGTGTCCTTGGGCAAGGCACTTCACCCTACTTGCCTCAGGGGAATGTCCCTGTACTTACTGTAAGTCGCTCTGGATAAGAGCGTCTGCTAAATGACTAAATGTAAATATACTATGGATATTATGCATGTTTAGCAGACATGCCACACAAAACCAAGACACATATTAGCGAAAACGTTGCTTTTGGAGGGATCAGACACTAGACAATGAACACTAAGGCTAAGTAAACCCTGTATGATTCAGATGAGGAGATATGCAGTGTGGTTATGGAGAAGGAATCAGGGGCTGAAAGCAATTGAGAAATTAAGGAGAATGACTTCCTTTGTCATTCATAACAGGAGTCTTATGACAGTGTACGACGATAAGACTAAAGACATGAGGTCATTTCGGACCACCTCAACACACACAACAAAATCCGCACTCATGCATTCAACACGAAAACATGCATATCCATGACTATGGAAAGAGATGGAAGGTGGTTTGTTTTTGCCTAACAAATCAATGCAGGTGCTTTCCTTTAAATAGATAACCCCCAGTGTCTGAGACGCCCTCCCAGGAGAACGCAGCTGACACGGCATGAGGGCAACGTTCTTCCCCTCAGACATCACTGCACCAACACCCTCTCTCATACAAGCTGTTCCCTGCAGTCCCCAGAAACACACACTCAAACTGTACAAGTCAATCATACACCTTCGCTCCACCATGGGGATGTTCCAACCTTTGATAAGTAACTTTGACTGTTTATTAATTTACATCTTTTAAAAAAAGTTTTTTTTGTAACCAAATATGTTGGCAAATCTTTGCAACCACGGCTGTGGATTCAGTCAAAAGGATAATATAATAACCTTTCAGTCACCTGAACAGGTATATTATTGGAAGATTTATATTTTTATTTATATTTTTCAGCTAATGTTGAATTCTGGAAACAATAAGCATCAATGGAAAACGTATACATTTTCATGTAAAGACAAATAAGTAGGACTTTAACCCACAACATGACCTGAATGTTTGCTAAAAACATAAGGAATCCAACATAGTGCTCTGAAAAAAAATGGTCTAACTAAAAATGGCAGCCCTTCCCAGAATGCTTTTCATCTCGTGTCCAGATCAGGCCAGGGGTTGGGGTTGAGAAGGGTTGCTCTGGCATCTGTGAGAATGCCTTTCTTGTTCTTCTTCTTCTTCTCCTCCTCACTAGTAGGTCTTGGGTTTGTGGGTGTCAAGAAAGACGTCTTACAAACGCATCATCATAACGAGGGTGGAATACACACAGAAACACTCAAACGTTGGGGAACAAACATCCGCACTGTTTGTTTCTGCTGCCGGGCTTCAGACGCTCAGGGCAGTGGAGGCGGAAGCGGAGCAGTTATGACTAGAGGTCACACAAGAAATGATCCGTCGTTAAAATGAGTTGTGAGCAGCACATAGGCACAGACAGGCATGGCTAACAATCCTCTTTTTTCTGGAAGCTTTGCATAACTCCTTGGGCACCAGAGAGAGAAAGAGAAAGAGAGAGAGAGAGAGAGAGAGAGAGAGAGAGAGAGAGAGAGAGAGAGAGAGAGAGAGAGAGAGAGAGAGAGAGAGAGAGAGAGAGAGAGAGAGAGAGAGAGAGAGAGAGAGAGAGAGAGAGAGAGAGAGAGAGAGAGAGAGAGAGAGAGAGAGAGAGAGAGAGAGAGAGAGAGAGAGAGAGAGAGAGAGAGAGAGAGAGAGTTTAGACAGAAAGAGAGAGAGTTTAGACAGAAAGAGAATGGGCCACAGCCTCACACATAGGCACCCAGCTGCCCGCTCAGAGAATGAAGCTCTAATAGGGCCTTTTGCCTCGCACACAAAAGCCTTGCAAATGTGGACGTCTTAAGCACACACAGCAGCATAGAGTGATCCCCCTTTAAAAACTAACTCCCTTTAATGGCCTCCATAAATTACTGCGATGCCATGTCCAAAACAAGTCCCTCTTGTCATCATATCGTCTGTTCTATCTATCTGAGGAAATCCAGTATAACTTGACTGCTGATTCTAACATGACATTCTACTTTCATGAACAGGAAAAAAATGTATGTACTTGCACAGTAACATGTTTTACAATGCCTCAAGAACATGAATGAAAGTTATCCATGTGCAAGAAGTCAAAATATAATTAAGATAATTAAAACGTATAAAAGACAACATTTTATTATGTGCTCATTTTGGAAATCAGATGCCTACCAAATCCTTTGCTCAGAGTCATCCGACAGAGTTTATGAGCATGAGTTTAGATAATTTTAATCTATATGAACTATTCAAAAACATGTCCAATAGGCCTCACCCTCTACAACATACTGTAGGCTAAAGCTAAGTGCCTGTAATTAGATACTTGGGGTAGAGATCAAATCTTAGCTTAACTTTCTCCTTGTTGCTTGCTGAACTGATATTCCAAGTCTCCAAGGAAGTTAATAACTGTCTTGTAACCTGCAACTATAACGGAAGCAAACTACTAATTCACAAACCTAAATGTCTGTCTCTGACTCAGTGAATGACCTACAACAGTCTTAGGAAAGATTGGATATGAAAATTACACTAACAACTTCCAGAGCATTTCAGTTAAGATATTCTGGTACAAAACCAGTTTTTCCTGGTATTCTCTTTATAATGTTATGAAAAGATAAACCATCTCCTCTACACCGTGCCCAGAGGGAAAGTTTTATAAATATATCAATATGTTAATAACAAAGTTCGAATGAAAGTGAAAGTCATGAAAACATTTGTGCCAAACTACTCGTCAGACTGTACAATCATCATGCTTAGTGTGTGTGTGTGTGTGTGTATAAACTCCTAAATCTCTATCAAAACACATTACCCACCACCTTAAACCTTGCTCCAAAATATTCTAACAATACACCTTTCTCCTGCCAGCTTTCCAATTGGGTTAATCTCACTCACTGCTTATGTTGCTTAGAGAGCACAAACAATGTTGGCTGCTCTAACTAAATGAGAGCAAGACCATGCTCTTCATAGCTAAGAAACTATTCTCAAAAGTCTATGGTTTGCAGAAACACAAACTAAGTGACTCATATCGAGACATCCTGAAACTGAAGAGCTTTCACAGCAGAACTACGGCGAAATATTATAATAACAGATGGGGCTCATAAAGATGAAAGGTTAAAAATTGCAGATAAGATCGACGACTAGTGTGTGGGATGCGTGTGAGTGTGTGTGTGTGTGTGTGTGGGATGCAGCTCAGAGTTCATAACCGTGTAGTTAGATAATAAAACCACACCGGCCTCAAACACTAATACCGGTACATGGAACAGTCAGCCACACGTTAGTAAACATGACCAGGACATGCAAAAGCTCAATTCATATTTTCCTTGTTCAGTACAAACTGAACTCACTTTGAGAAAAGGGTAAAAGATAAGAGGCAACGAACTCAAAGTGGAGGGACGGATTGCGTGTCAGCTGCACGCAACGAACAGGGTTAAGAGAGCAGAGGCGTTGTAGACTTGTCCCAGTGGCCAAACACACCGCGGCAGACAAAGCAAATCATATCTCAGTTCAACTAAATATTCCTTAAGGCTGTACTAAATATCATTAGCTGCTATTGTAGAGTAAGCTAATGTGCAATCTTGAATGGAAGGTTTGCGTAACAGCACTGCCCAACAGAACATTGTAGTGATCTGATGTAGATGATGTGAGCGTGCCAAGCAACTTGTAGCAATCCACATGGAGTTATAAACTTAGCGTATCTTCAGTTTAAAAACGCATGAGCCTATTCCTTTAAAGCTTTTACAGGGTACTGGGTGAGTATCAATATCAATTACAAATCAGCAATATAAAGACCCTTCAGTTCAGCTTCGTTTGTTCAATTTCCATCAAAGCTGCCCAAGATAAGGACTATATAAGTGTCCCTTATCTAGGCTATATAAGTGTCGCTTAAACATCGACATTGACAAACTTATATTGATAAGAGTGTTACCTGGCCAGCAGAGTCTTCTGAAGTTAAGTCATCTTCAACTTCACCAACAAAGGATGACAAATACAGACCACGTCCACACATGCGACTCTGAAAGTGTAACTCTGGGCAATGCTCTAAACTACCGCTCCCTGTGCAATTCAGCTTCAACATTGTAACATTATCCGCGTTCAGCCAAACCATAGGTTACTCACTCATGGGGGTGGTGCGTCCAAAAATGTTTTTATTTTCCCCTCTGGAACTAAGACAAACTTACAATCATACAGTACTTTACCATTCTTACCATGGTTAAGTTCGGTATCTAAAATGATTTACTTGGAATATAGTTACTCCTTAAGTATCGAAAACTCACTTAACTCCCCAATTCTCAAAGTGGTATCGCCCATGTCATTTTCCTAAATAAAACAACTTAACAGCGTTCACACCAACATTGCAGAAGCTTTCAACCTCAGTGGATGATGTAGTAAAAGCTAAATGTACGGTTGTGTAAATTCCCTACACATTTTATATTCCTAACGTCTCACATCTCTTCAGACCTTAGTTTGAATAACTTATAATATACTAAACGTCCGGGTATTATTGAGTAATTAAAATGCATGCCTTTGGAATATTTTTGTTCATTTAAAATAATGTACTCATGAATATTCCTCTTCCTGTCGGGTTAATTCTGTTTACAGTGGCATCATTACTATGTCCTAGTGGACCATGACTTTCCCAAAGACATTGGACAGCACTGATAATCACAGCCCACTGCAGATCAGATTACATTCGTGCGGTCGAATTATCCTTTTAACTGGAGTAGACAGGGAAACCATAGAGAATTGTTGAACGAAGAACAGATAAATGAGAGATGGAGACGTGTACATTACTGGCAGTTTCTATAAGACTACAGTACTTTGAATGAGTGGCCTGTGGAAGGTTGCCTGGGATCTTGTCAGTGGGCAGCAATATGGCTTGAAAGAATCTTCCCCACTTCCACATTCCTCCGTGGACCTGGAAAACTAGTAAGCTATAAGAGTAATGTAATCAGCGACTCACCGAAAACTATGTTGCCATATTTGTGTCATGTTGTACATCACTGCTCAATGTTTTCAGTATTTCACAGTATGGTTTTGTGTTTTGGATCCTGACACTGAAAATAATTTTTAACGGAAAAGTTGACTGAACAACTCCTGACATGACTTAGGCTGACAGGATTGTGGTGCCTCCCAAGCCTCCATATTTGTGGCGGTGTCTCTAAGCAACAGCACCTGTGGAAAGGAAGGGAGTGATCCTTCCAAGGAAGCAAGGGCCTTCGATACATTCAGCCCAAAGCTGTACTGTGTGTGTGATGCAGAACAATGTGATTATATCAAGACAAAGCAAAAAAAATTGGTTGCCTATCTTTCAGGTTTGTTGTAAATCCATTCTGATTCAGGCAATAAAGGAAGTGAGATCAACATTTTGATGCAAAAAGATTCTTAGTCATCTTATATAAAGCCTTTGAATTGAAATAATTTAATTAAAAGTGATTTAAATTAAGCAGTTGATGTTTCAAGCATGAGGTCTAAGACTGGAAGTTGTGAGAGTCTACATTATAACTGAGGAGGGTAATGAAGTGGAGAAACCTCTTGTTTTCATGGAGGCTCTGCCTCTGCTGTGCGTCCAGGCAGGATATCTAGCGCCTTGTAAATTTCCAGGCAGTAATTCTCCTAACACATTGCATGTGTTTACTCAACAGCATGACTGCCTCTGCAGGGACTGCTCCCATTGGGCCACTGGCCCAGATTCCAATTAAAGGCAGATTTTGACATAAATGGTAGAATGCCGAGACAGGAAATGGCAGGCTACTTCTCGTTCTTTAAAACCCTTTAAGTTGTGTGTTGGCAAGTCCAGCGAAATTTATTAGCATAATGAGGAATTCAAGGATCTCATAATAAAAACACAGTCAATGGAAAATTCTGGAAAATTTTAAAATAATTATTACTATTATTTTGACAGTCCTCAGAATATTTCAAAAACAATCATGACTCTACCGTAGAAACAATGGAAAATTCATATAATACAAAAGTATCTGTAGGTTTGCGTCAGTGTAGTCGTTTGAAGATGAGCGCTGTCACACTGTTGCCTGTTCTACCACCAAACTGGTAGCTAGGTGTGGGTAGTTCCTGAACAAACTCAAACCCTACAAAAGACAGAAAGGGAAGAGGTTAAAACAAGCTCTCCCTGTAATACGTCGTAATAGTGCTCCAACGAAACAGAAGTAAACACTAGAATTCTCACCTTTATTGAAAAGGCACACGAAATATAAGAAAGTTGAATACAGAAAGTGGCAGAACAAGCCAATGAGAATGAAAGACAAAAACACAAATTCTACACACAGAGTGCAAAGCCCAAGTGTTTAGTTATCTCTCTGCACAACTGGTCATATCTCAGTACAATGTCTTCTAGACTAAATGTTTTTTTACTATAAAAATACTGTTTCGAGAACCCTGGCTGACACCATTCATCCCATTATGTTTGACTGAAAGAATACAAAGTTGGCTGAGCGGTTAGAGAATCGGGCTAGTAATCAGAAGGTCGCCGGTTTGATTCCCGGCTGTGCCAAATGACGTTGTGTCCTTGGGCAAGACACTTCACCCTACTTGCCTCGGGGGAATGTCCCTGTACTTACTGTAAGTCGCTCTGATTAAGTGCGTCTGCTAAATGACTAAATGTAAATATGAACTTCCTTTACCTTCACTGAACATTTGTAGAAGCTGCACCTTTGTCCAGTTACAGGAAGTGATGGAGAAAAGCCCCTGGTTCTTCAGGGCTCCTCTCAGGGCCTGGAGGTAGCCCGCTTTGCCCTCCTCTGTGTTCTGTGGGTTCAGACTGACAGCATCAAAGGTGCCTTTATCGATGCACAGGTCGAAACCACTCAGCTCCCCTGAGCAGCTTAAGAAATCCACCTCCTGGATATCGACAGAGCAGACAATTAAAGAGTTTATTAGTGTTCATCTTGGGGGTTTAGGGTTTCCCTCCCACTTAGTCATCTGTTCTTCGACTAATGAAGGATGCCCACACTCTCACTCACAGCTGATCACGTGATCTACAGCAAGGTCAAACTAAGGTTTCAATTCCACATCACAAACAGAACGAGGGTCACACCTAGAGTCAGACTGATCTGTAAGGAGGCTGGTGGAGCAGCGATTCAAAACTCTCCTATATCCACTTCTGACTAGAAGAGCAAAACAAACAGCCACCAAAGAAACGTAAGATCGTCGTGGGGAGTGACATGAGGGATCAGCTAAGAAAACTGCTGAAAATGTACAGTATATGCATATGGTGTAATGATCCAGGATTTTGATTGAGTTTTCCCATGCAATAACACTGAACTCTGTGTCACATTCTCCAGTTCGAGGGTGAGCTGTCAGAAAGTGGAAAACAGTTTGCTGAAATGATGACAAAGTGTGGGATTGGCTCCCTCTGAACAGAGATGAATCCTCAGACTGAATGTTAGTAGGAAACCATTCGAATGTGGCCAAGGCTCCTCTCTCACACCAAAAGCCTCTCTCTCTCTCTCTCTCTCTCTCTCTCTCTCTCTCTCTGTGTGTGTGTCTCTCTCTCTGTGTGTCTCTCTCTCTCTGTGTGTCTCTCTCTCTCTGTCTCTCTCTCCCTTCTTTAAACACAGTTTTCTTGTGTCCTGCCACTCTGGTGGTATGAACCATGATGCCAGTTTAACATCTGATACACACACACACACACACACATCCCTGAATCTACACTCGGGTCAATATTTACTTCAACAGCAAGCACCCTGCCAGAGAACAGCACGCACCTCTATGAAGACGTTTTACAGGTAGCATGTTTACATGTGCTGATGGATGTGTGAATATTCGTGCGCACGGGGGAGAAAAGCCTTGAATTCATCCACAGAAATAGAATAATATTCTACTTTTCAGCAGATGTGTTAAATCCTGTCAGCTCGCTTGGGCATAAGGTGGTCATATCCACATGGCAGGCAGACTTCCATTCCCTTTAACACCCCTGTGCTTTCCCTCTACCTTGCCGGCTATACATGGAGTTTCCTCTCCTGGCTAGAGCCCCGAGCTACACACGATACCTGCTTGTTAGCTGAAAGCTAGTTTGTCTGAGGGACTTCATGTAGACCTCACCATGAATGGCAGTGTTTGTCTGTGGTCTTGGGTTCCAAGCAATTGAAAGCACTAGCATATACACTGGGATGGAGCAGGGTAGCGTTGATGTGGATGCATATAACTACTGTGGAAATGTTTTGATTAAAGCTGTGCACATGTAGCCTACATTTATTCGTTCAGCGTTACAGTACACTATTTTACGCAATGTTAAGTTACGTAACGTTATAATGAAAAAAGTTTGTATTGTGTCATACCATACATGATTCCAATCATAACTTCAGAATAAATATTTGGTGGACGTGACTAAAGTTTTTATGAAGCATGCGTAAAACATGGTCTTTTAAATGTAATTCTTTGGAAGACCATTCAACATTGCACAGCCCAATAGTGCCACCACCTGTTATCTTCCTCTACAGTCTCAGACTGCCCCGATTCAAAAACGACATTGGCAGGCCTAGCTTTCAAATCACCACGTTACAGGTTTTACAGTTTTACTATAATTGATCAGTGCACTTATGTAGATGTAAGTGTTGTACTGTATAGTATTTGTATTACTATAATACTAGTAAACTACATCCTAACCAAAAACCCATAACAAGTGACAAAGACCAACCTTAATTGACACATTATTGATATCTTCAGTCTGCAGTACTCTCTTGGCAAGTTCTACTGAAGCTGTGGAATAATCGATTCCTGTGAGATTCGTGAATCCCTGTTTTGCCTAGAAAAAAGCAAAACAAATGTATTATCATGTTGGTGGCGACTTGTAGAAGCAACATTCAGTAAAAGTCCCATCACTACAGTTTCAGTGTTACCAAGTGTAATAGTTTATATCCTATAACTAAAGTACATTTTAATAGCAAATTTAGCCTAGTTACACAACAAAATTACATGAAGTGTTTCATTTATTATTCCTACCAACTCAACTAAAAGGATACCATTCCCTGTGCCAATATCAAGTATGGCCGCATTTTCTGGTATATTTTCCCTGTCTATCCACCGAAGAACACGGGTCATGCTTTCTTCACCAAACCTGACAGAAGATAAAATGTGTCAATCATGGCAAGCAAAGAGTGGTGCAGTACAATTATGGAAGCAAATCAGTGATATCATGTTTTGAATTTAAAAAAGGCATTGAATACTTAATATTGAAATTCAAACACCACCGAATGTGTTGGCTTTGAATTCATCTCTTTAAAAGTGAAATTTGAATATATTTGAATGTTCCAACCCAATTTTACTGTTCAATATTTCCGATTTCAATTTCCGATCCTTACATTTTTGGATGATATATGTATAATTTTTGTTTTACATTTAATTAAATTAAGATTTCAGTTTTAAAGAGCTGCATTCAAAACCAACAAATTCGGTGGTGTTTAAATTTCAATATTAAGTATTCAACGTCTTAACATTAAATGTCACTTATTATGTCACTGATTGGCTTCAATATAAAATCCCTTATGATCTTTACCATATCTCACCCACGTCTCCAATGTCTTTGAACGTCTGCAACTCTCTTTGATATGCATCATCCCAGCTGGAATAAAACGGTACGCGACAATGACCACATTGGATACATGTTTTTTTCCATCTGTTTTCTTCTAGCACAGCATTATTTTCAGTAGGCTACACAACCAGCAAGCTATTCTGCTTGAGTAGTCCAGATAGAACTTGTTATAAAAGTAGAATTTGGCTAGCACACTCACTATTCCTTCGTTCCCAGCTTTGAGGGTTTAAAATCTTCGGACTCCATACTTCTGGTAAATATAGAGTAACCGCATGCAGTCAATGTTGTACACTTCAAAATGCGTTTCTGTTCATCTTGTTCCTACCGGAACTTCAGCGTGTGGATGACGCTCAGTAGTTTGACGTTGACGACCGCAGGGGGTACTGGGAGACTGTAGATGGGGATGTTTCCATCATGGCGGCATCCATTTCGGGTTATACTTTTAGCTCTGTGTGTTATCACAGCGCTAACAGCAACTCAGATCACGTAAGTACCAAAAATGCGTTTACTTAGTAACCAGATAGTGAGCACACTTGTGAATACAGTGGTGTATTTGGGAGATATTCAGTTGGGTGATCCCACTGTCTTCCTGTTGCTATTAGCTACAGTAGCCTAGCGCCAAGTTAGCTCAAATAGCTGTCAACTGACTTCCGTGATAATATAGCTAACATTTTGGTAAAGCTAGCTCGCTGTTGTATGATCTTTTAACAAAACTATTTGCTAGCTAGCTACCCCATAGTTCGTATGAATACTGAGCTGTTTGTTTTGTAGGTAGTGTTGGCGCTGTGTCATCGAGGTCAGTTGGTTCTAACTACCAAGTTGGCTGGTGTCTCGGCTTTCGATTAGCCTGCCAGTGCTACTACTGTACAGTACTGCTAGCAAGCTATCCTCAACAGGGATTTAAAACCTGTCAAACTGGGGCTCTGTTAGCAAACTAGTTAGCATTTTCTACCTAGCTGTTTAGGTAGACAAGCACATAGTTTTGTCAATTAGTGAATTATTTTCAGAAAGGTGAGTCGAATGGTGGTGCCAGTGTATTATTAGCTAACTAGAGCTACTGTAACTGTTAGGTATACAGTAC
This sequence comes from Osmerus eperlanus, assembly GCF_963692335.1. Taxonomy (NCBI): domain Eukaryota; kingdom Metazoa; phylum Chordata; class Actinopteri; order Osmeriformes; family Osmeridae; genus Osmerus; species Osmerus eperlanus. Next base: position 20,354,642 of record NC_085023.1, read on the forward strand.
AGTAGTTGTGTCCGGATTTATTTGAAAGTGTTTGATAACGTTGGCTGGCTTTCCGCATTATTTGCATACCAAAGCAGGCACCTTTTTCCTTGTACATTGGTCATATGACCCGATGTCTTTCTTGTACATTTTCGAGAAGTTCAAGACTTACTATATCCTGAAACGTGTTACTTGATCTGACGACAAACATTATGTGCTATTGATTTAACGTGTTGGTTTCATGTCAATATTACTCAAGCCTGTTTAGTTAAATTAATTTGAATATGTTTCTTTTCTTTTTTTGCAGGAGGGCTTCCTTTTAGGTGAAGTCAGACAAGAGGAGACTGTTAGTATTAGTGACACACAGATCAGCAGTGCAGAGCTGCTCCAAGTCGTAGGTAAGACCTCTGTCAACCAGCCTTTTGTGGTAGATTTTCGCTTACTAAATGTCTTTGTAATTCTGTCAAACTAGACGAACAGGTGTCGTTATCTCACAGCAGCTATAGTTGATCCACAGGGAAAGCTGTGATATTGATACCAATGCTTGTTCTCTTTCCTTCACAGAAATCCATAATCATGAACCTTGTGCACAACTATTTAGGTTGGTTTTGGTTCTTTTCACTTTTTTGACACAGCCCAGACATTAGTCAGTGCTAACAGGCTTAATATTGTAAAAATACTCATTAATTATTCGTCCATTGACATACCCATCCTTAAAATGAGATTGATATGTGGTTTGTTACCAGATGCCTTTCATCTAAAACAAATGAGTGTTTGTATTGTCATTGAACAGTAGATGGCTCTCTCCTACCACTAAGTATAAGGTCTAAATCTCTCTAGCTCAGGCTAGTTAAGATCACAATCACTAGTGCCATGTTACTTTGTTCTCACACATACTTGATTGCATTTCTCTCCAGCTTTTATGACTTCGCGGGCAAAGTCAACGAGGAAAGCCTTAATAGAATACTCAAAGGTAGACGAAGAGTAAGTGTTCTCTTCCAAAGTACAACGGGGTATTCATTCCTTAACGACACGCTTTGCCGGTAACCTTTTAACCACAACTTCCTGTTCTGGGACAGAATGTCATCGGCTGGTACCGGTTCAGGAAGAACACACAGCAGCAGATGTCGTTCAGGGAACAGATCCTCCACAAGCAGCTGACGCGGCTCCTCGGCATGCCTGACCTCGTCTTCCTCCTCTTCAGCTTCATCTCCACAGCCAACTGCTCCACGCACGCCCTGGAGTACGTCCTGTACAGACCCAACAGCAGGTACATTTGTGTTTTTTCTTCATAAATAAACGTGTAGAATCTGCTGTTTTCCAAAAGTGAGTAGGACACACCCCTGCCTCACACACAGAGGGCACCTCATGCAGTAACACAAATATCTTAAGCTGATTTTCCCCAGGAGAGGATACAGGCAATGCTAAGTAAATGCTAAATGTGCACTTCCAGTGATAAGTCTATGAGATGCTAAGCTAGGCTAACCTTGAGTTCCCATCCAGCAGGTACAACCAAAAGGTGACCCTCAGCATCCCCAACCTGGGCAACACCAGCCAGCAGGAGTACAAAGTCTCCTCTGTGCCCAACACCTCACTCAACTATGCCAAGGTCATCAAAGAGCACGGGTAAGGGGCTCTTTCAGGAGAGGGAGGGGTGGAGCCTTTCTTTAGGAAATGTCCCCCCAATTTTAGCATCATCCCGCTCCTTTACATACAAAAAAAAAAGTTTTCAGGTGAAATGTTGTGTGTGGGGGGATTTCTCATAAATATACATTTTAGGGCTCCCCCAAATACTCAGAGATCGATGAATACTGTTAATTATCCCACACAGTCACTCCCTCCCTGTGATAGGTCAGAAGCCTATCTCTATGCATGTGCATGTAAGTCTCTTTCTAAGTGTGTATCAGAATCAGAATTCGGTTTATTCGCCATGTATGTTATACAAACACGGAATTTACTGTGGCAGGGAGGTGCAAAACACTAAACATATACAGATCTTAAATTAAGCAAAAGTACAAAAGTTTAACTATTTCTAAGAACTAAACAATCTAAGAATACAACAATTTAAATATAAAAAAAATATATATAAAAATAAGAATAATGAGCATCGTGAATGGTCAACATTGTGCAATCGGATACTGAGATAAAGTGGCTTATGCATACTGAATTGCCATTAGATGGACTTATAATAGTTAAGTAAGTGAATGAATGTATCTGAAGGTATTCAGTGTCACTCTCACTGGGGCTTAGCGCTGTGTGCTGTGGGATAGTCCTCAGACTGAGGGATTCATCCTCTCTAGTAAGTCCTGATGAGATCACTGCTCTCTGTTTAAACTCCAGCTGATACAGTAGACACTGACAGATAGTTCTGTGTGGTCAGAGGCCCGCTGGGGAAACCGAATATGCTGCCTTGACAACAGTTCAGCTCTCTCCGCCACTCTGTTGCCATGGTGCAGGTTAAGAGCATGAGTGAGTCACAGCTTGTGGTTGTCTTTGTTCATGTGCTCTGAAACTTACTTCACACCTTTTATCTGATTTGCAGAGCCGAATTCTTTGACAAGGACGGTGTGATGAAGGATATCAGAACAATATTCCAGGTCTACAGTGCACTACAAGATAAAGTACAGGTGAGATCCTATGTGTTCCACATTGTGTTTTTTACATAAGGTAAAATAATGGAAGTATAGATATAGTTCTACAAAATGTAGTGTTGTTTTTGTGGAAAAGATGTCTGCTCCCCACACCCCAAAATACATCTTTTTTTAAATGTAATTTTCTCATGTTTCTAGGCTGTGTGTGCAGAGGTTGAACAGAGTGAACGTGTGAAGGAGAAATGCCAGGAGGAAGTGAACAAACTCAAACAACAAATCGCTCTCAGGAAAAGAAAAACAGCAGAGGAAGAGAGAAGTAAGTGAGCGTAACAAACACCGTGTTCAGTCTCACCTCATCTGTTTTGAACTCAGCTCTTTGTGTTTCGTGGGGCGGCTGTGGCATGTGTCGAAGTGTACCTGGGCAAGACACTGAGCCCCAAGGTGCTCCTGGTGGGCAGGCCAGTGCCCGCCCTGCTGGTGTGTGACTGTGTGTGTGAATGTGTGAATGAGAGGCAAATGCTTTGGGTGTGCCATTAGGTGCTGTTAAAATGCGCTTTATAAATGCAGTCCAGTTTTAAAATGTTCCCCGTTTGCCCTTTAGGAATCCAGGAGGCCCAGAACGCAGAGGCCCGTCCCGGCCCGGAGGAGAACATGGAGCCCCCAGACACACCCCTCCTCTCCCGGGTAGCCTTCCACACCCCCTCTGCCCCAGAGAGACCTGGTACCTCCACCAACCCCCCTGCCTACACAGACCTCTCCTCACAGGTCAACTCGCTGCTGCTGCCTTCTTCCTCTCCCACCAGTGCTGCGCTGCTGCCCAGGCCCCAGGCTGTGGGCTCCCCTGGCCACCCCACCCCCGGACCCCTGGGTCTGGGCATGGGCATGGGCCTGAGCGTGGGCGCTGGTCCCAGCCCCAGCACCCCTTACCTGGGCAACGGAGACGGTTCCAGCTCCGACTCTCTGGACAGACAAGCTGCAGGGCAGGAGGATGAGGACGAAGAGGATGAGGACAGTAGCGAGTACGAGAACCTGGTGAGCGAGGCGCCAGTTCCTGCCGGAGTGTTGGCGCAGGGTCGCCCCGCTGCCCTCAGCCTGGACGGAGACGCCCCCGGCTCACAGACCTCGTAGATGCAAAGCCACAGGATGGTGCTGTGGGTGACACACAGGACTCAACAGGAGAGCTGGGTATCAACGATAGACATCTTTATATATATATATATATATAAGAAAGGAAGTGCCAGCCCTGAAAACAAAAGGCATGCGCAGGTGGGGTTCCGCTTGGTTCATTTCTGTTTGTCCCAGTTTGATCGCCACCTTGAGGGGGAAGTTTCCTGCCTGTGCAGTCCTAACTGTCTGTCTGATGGGGGGGGGGGGGGGAGTTGGGACCTTTTTGTCCAGGAACAGGGGGGTTGCCCTAGTGGATGTGAATGTTTCAGCAAGCAAGGGAGGACGTCACCGAATTTATACTGACTAGCGGGCCACCCTTGTCCCTGCAGACAGACCTCTCTGAATCATGCTGCACACTCACTGCATCTCCAACTCTGCGCATCCAGTTATACCATTACCTCTTGCACTATTTTTGCCTTCTTTTAAACAATTTATTTAAGAAAAGCAAAGGGAAAAATGCTCTGCGGCCTTCAAACTATTCATTTTAGTGAGAGATGGTAATCATTTGTTTTGTTTTGCAATTTGATTATTACAAAGAAAAGAGATTTATGTGTAAAATTGTTTATTCAGTCTGCAAGGTTCTGACTCGCTGTTTGGCCTTTCAAATGTTAGGTTTTCCTTTCCTTAAACAATCAATAGTTTGTCTTTTATGACTTGAGCGGTTGCCTATTTAAATCACAAAAAAATATAGATTCCAAACGAAAATTTTACGTTGCCACTATAATGGGTGCTTACTATAATCCTCTTTTGTTAAAGTAACAATTATTAATGTCACTTCATTGACATAGATGTCAATGCCTCATTGTTCTTGAATAACACTGAAATTGTATGCGCTTTGCTGCACTTAACAACTTTAGCAGATTTCTTTGTTGTGCTTAACCAATGCTGTCATGTTGTGCTACCTTGACCACCCGAACAGAGCTTAATCAGCTTGTTTTGCGTTGTAACAGGGTTCACAGGGCAAACAAACCTTACTGGAGTTTTACTAACCAGATGCTTAAGATTCCTGAACTGCTGCTGCCTCACTAAGAGCTACCACTAAATAAGAAACTGTACATCCATCTGCACACTTGTCTGCTTCTTCCACCCACTTCTTAGCATGTAAACGTTGTCTCCATGACTACTGACTGATAACTACCAGAGGATAACAGGGTCATAGCGTCTTAAGGTGACTGGGTTCTGCGTTACGTGCTACTCTCTCTTCCTGAGGTGTGTGTTTGTGTGTTCCTCCACGTATAAACATCACGTTTCTTTGCAAATGCAATGCTTTAAGGGGAAACCGCAAATGGCACACTTGAGGGTAAGAATCGTAAGGCAGACGGGGGGTATCAGATTGTGATGGTAGAGTTTTTTTTCACGGCCCTGTGATGTCTAGGCTGTGTGTGTGTGTGTTGCTGGGAACATTGCAAAGAGCCATCTGCCTTCCTTTGTGGTCAAACCCTATTACAAACTAAATGTACTCAGTGCTGATTAGTATGTTTGTGCAAGGACCTAAATGTTGTGATAACAGCTCTTCTGTTCAGTACCCAGTGCCTTCCATTCAGATAGCCACAGTGGTGCCCCACCATGACTGCAAACAAAACACAACAGACTGCTAGGGTTGTAATTAGGCTGCTGACAGGGATTAGTCACCATCTATGTTCATCCTACAATATGAACCAGCTCCTTGTATCTACTTCTCTAGTTGTTCCTAGATCGCTCACCCTCCCTCTACACCTCCACACATCTCTAGAGTTCAAGCGGCTTGGCTCGCTCTCGTCTACAGTTGTAAACGTTAAACCCTGTCATCATTTGCAGTTGTTATTGAAGGAGCCTCTTGCATGGTAGGCCTGGCCGCTACGCTATCTTAGAAGGAGATGTGCGACCATTCGTGTAGATACTGGCCAGTGAAATTTAAGAAGTGATCCCGTGACGCAGGCTTTGTGAGAGTGACTGGGTGCAGACAGGAGGAGACAGTTGCATCTATGTGGATAGATGTGCATACTACAACTAGAAGACTTACAGCATTTCATTCTCATCAGTTCGTTTGGAAGTCCGATAATTTTACTGTTTGGATTTGACTATCGGCGTGGAAGGAAGCTCTTAAGGACTTCCTTTCCCCACAGCCCATCACACTTTCTGCCCTGCGATCATCAAGCTTTCATTGTCTTATATGGTCGCATCATGTCGCATAATCATTTAAGGACTGGTACTTAAAATGTTATTCAAATTATTCATCACAAAATGTTAATAATGACAAAGTCATGTGTGAAATCAATAGGCTCTTCTTTTGGAGCACTGAAATAAAGTGTTAGGGTTACTTAATCAATATTGAATGTACAGTAGAGGGTGGGGGGATTGCAAACAGCACTTATTTATGAGCATCTCAGTTAGGGAGGATGTGGCTGGTAAGGAGGGGTGGACTGGGTCCCCCTGTGGGGTGTTTTTTAGAAGAGAGGATACAGTGAATATTGGATGAAGTAACTTGAGAGAACTTTCATCTGGTAATATTAATCTGCCTCTCGACACAAGTAGAAAGCTTGCAGGCGACACCTGCAACCTGCCTTCCTGTCCTGCCTCCCTGAAGCACAGTCTAATCACACTTCCCACCTCAGTTTACTAGATATGTCTAATGGGTTGGACATGATAGATAACCAATCTTGTTGGGCGACAATTTACGATTTATGATCCTATAAACTGGGGGATGATAAAAAAGAGACCTGCTCTTTGGTGGTGGTGCTGTGTAATTTGTACTCAATGTAAACCAAGAACCTTATGTTTAAATAGCTGATTTTAGTGGGAAACCGTTATTTAAGTAATGAACAAATAAAGAAGTCAAAATACTTATGACTGAACATGATGCATTTGAGTGTCTCACACACCTTGCTGTACGCATGCCCAGGAATCCAATCTAACTGGGAGAAAATTAAATTTGTAAATGTTAGGACACCGTTCCACGTGCACAATAGTACGATATCATACCGATATGTGCAATCTGTGCTTGAAATCACTACCCACAACCTCAAAGGATTAGTTTCAAAGGCGATAAAACGAGGTAACCTAGTATGGTTGTGCAGTAATACGTCATTTGGCGGTAGGAGGGGCTGCGATGTAAACAAATAAACAGTCCAGCCTCTCATAATATGCAGCAGTAACATCCACATCTATTTACTTTAAAATATGAGGGTCAAATTATTATACCACGGTTCAGGTTATTAACTTCACTAGTTTAGGGGGCATCTTATCTTAACTGCCATAAGTGTATGAAGGTGTCCATGAAAACAATTCATTTCTATCAGTACAGTATGCTGCAGTATTTCTCAAACGATGACATCACCATTTTAGCTCCCATTACTAGCGAGCGAGAAAGATGAGCGAAATACGATCATATAATACAAATAATTATAGCGTGGCTGCAATTTAATAAAGACGATTAAATGAATTAGGATATTGTAGCATTTAGACATTTGAGACAGACATTTGACAAAGTACTTTATAAAGATTCGCAAAATAAAGAAGTACAATCTTATAGGTCAGTTTGAGGAATACAGAGGAGCTAGACCAATCAGCCTGTTCGGCATATCCAGGTGGTAAATCCTCCTGCCCCTGTATTTTTTTCTCAACGTCGCCATTAAAGACCGTCTCATCGGCGGTTGGAAATGGGGATTAAAATGATTTAAAGCCCCAAACAGACAGCAGAGGGACGGGAGTCGATTTTTTTAGTATGTGGATATCGACGCTCCGAACGAACGGGGCGCAAAAACCTAAATATGCGGCTTCTGGGTAAATAAACTTGTTGGCCGCGGGACACACGGTGGGGGATTAGACTGGGGAAGCCGGAGTCTTGTTAGGACTGTGAAGCTCGGTTTGTTGTGGTATCGCCTTGAAGAGGAGTGTAAACACAGGAAAAGGTACAGCACTTTTGTACTTAGGCCACCCTGCAAATGGTTTCCATTGTCTCAAACATACATAAACTACAAACGTTACAGATTGAAACGGGGGGGGGGGGGGGGGAAGTTTTCTTGTAGTGAGACTTGTGTGTTATTTAGATTTAATTGATGTGCATTAGCTTGCTAACGTAACAGTAGCAAACGTACAAGCTGGCGGAGGGTACTGTAGTTAGCTAGCATTCATTGACAATGTTGCCTGGCTTGATAAAACTGTTTAGCTAGCTAGCTGTTAATAGCCGTCACGCAAATCAGGTATTACGGGAATGTTTGAATTTTGCAAGATTACTCTGTCGACAAACTTTATTATTTGTTAGCGTAGTCGGTTGGGAAATTAATAGAGACTATCCTGCACCACTAGTTTCCAGCACATCTATGGTTTCCACACTTGGAGGTTAGGCTAGTTGCACCCTAGCTACCTACAAGGCTAGCGACGCCTTTGCCCAGTTGGTAGTTAGACAACCACGGCACTAACTAGCTCTCAGCCTGCATGTGGTAGTTGGTAATAGTTTACTAGAGTTAGCACACTACCTGAAAGTGCTGAAATACGTATGTATTCCGTAGCCCTTATCCAGCTTTCTGATTGAAAGCAAGCAACACAACCAAAATCTCCACCTAAATTAAAACGACGTTGCAAGGAAGCTGTTGTTTACAGTATACGCATTGTCCTGGGTCGTCAAAGAAAGTCAGATAGCAAGATAGCTTTCTAGTTGGGCTTTTCGACCGACTGTCCAAGACCTTAACCGACTGACTGTTTAACTTTTGTTTAACACATTTTGAAAAACAGACGTTTAGACATTTTATCTGGATCAAGATGGCAGGTAAAATAGAACTGCTATGCGTTTTGCTGATGTAAAATGTAGCAGTCATGACTTTTTCTTGTGATCATATATGAAGTTGCAGCTAATCCTCTGACATACAGGTTTGGTTTTAGAAATCATTTTTCAGGCATTTTGTTGTTGTTGTTAATAATTACGCCCATACACTGTTTCGGTTGGCGTATCTAATTGCAGTCTGCAATGACGTGCAACTTTACAGGAACTGTTTGTTCTTTCGTCAAGTTTGTGCGAGGCATGGTTGTTTTGGTCCACCTTTGTGTCTGGCTACTTGAACTTCAGGTCAGATTTGTAGTGTGGGCACTTTTGAAGGACATCTCCGGAACTGTTTACACTTCATGCATGTACGTAGACATGAAAAAAATAAAAGTCGGATGTGCTGGCAGCGCTTAGCACCTTGCTCTTTGGGTTTCACTCTGAAGCAGAGGAGATCCTCAAATTTACCATATCAAGTTCAACCCGCATTTGCAAATTTGCCTTGTTCTGGCCTGCTCGCCCTACCTTGCCCAGCTGTGTAATGCTAGAGCGCTATGTGGATCCTCTGAAGTTGTAATCATGTGAAAGCCGCGTTTCCCCCCTACACTTCAGCCTGGTATGTCTTTTTGCTTTTAGAATTAAAATGCGAACTGTTAGAAGAAGAAAAAAATACGCTCCCCTGCCTTGGTCACCCCATTTTCATGACAAAATACGATTCACTCCTGTACATGTCAGTGTTCTATAAATAATGTTTGCATGTAGGCCTATATATATATGCGTGTGTGTGGGCAGTTTGAGAGACACCACCTGACCGTGTCGACCTGTGTGTCCCTCCAGCATCCTGCTTGCCTGTGTGATCTCCCAGAGCCTGCCTGTCGACCTGAGTGCCTCCGAGCAGCTGCCTCCCCCAGCGGTGGAGCAGAGCGACCATGACTGAGCTGGGTGCCAAGTGGGCCTGTGACTACTGCACGTTTGAGAACTGGCCCTCAGCTATCAAGTGTACCATGTGCCGTGCCCAGAGGCCCAGCGGGGGCACCATCATCACGGAGGAGTCCTTTAAAAACAGCCCCAGCCTGGACGCCGGGCTCCAGCAGTGGGACCCTGCAAGTCTGAGCCAGAGCGACAGTCCTCCCCAGGGGGTCTCCAGCCTCCTCATCTGCCCAGACTCCAGCGCCCGTCCCCGGGTCCGCATCTCAGACGCCCCGGAGACGCCCAGCAAGTGGTCTTGCCACATGTGCACCTACCTGAACTGGCCCCGAGCCATCCGCTGCACCCAATGCTCGTGTCAGCGTCAGCCGGGGCAGCAGCACCACCTCCACCAGGGCCACCCCCTGCAACCCCGCAGCCCCACAGAGTCACCCCAGACCTCAGGCACAGGGTGCCGGCCCGCCCCCCCCTCCTCGCCCACGGACCCCTGCGAGGAGTACAACGACCGCAACCGGCTCAACACTCACGCCCAGCACTGGACCTGTGCTGCCTGTACGTATGAGAACTGGCCCAAAACACGAAAGTGCGTGGTGTGTGACCACCCCAGGCCGCCCAACGGCCTGGCGGAGCCAATCGAACTGGCCACGGAGCCCGAGAGCCAGCCCCCCTCCATACTCAACGAGCAGGACAGGGACAACCGCAGGGGGGTGGGAGGCGGGGGGCTCGGAGGGGGGGTGGTGGGCTGCAGCGGCAGCCAGAGAAGGTCTCCTCCGACGTTGAGGAGGGACGCAGAGGTCAAGATGGACTTCCAGAGGATCGAGCTGGCGCAGGGGGCGGGGGGGAGCCAGGAGGAGCTGGAGGTGGACTTTAAAAAGCTGAAGCAGATCAAGAACAGGATGAGGAGGACCGACTGGCTGTTTCTCAATGCCTGTGCAGGTGAGGATGCTCCCCTGATTGGTTGCTTGTTGTGGAGATGGATGTCGTAGTACACCTGCATGTGGCCAAGACAAACATTAAACATCCTCCTAATACATCAAGTAGTTTGCTGGTACAGCCGCCTACTGCGTTATGTAGTTCAGCAGGGTTGGAAGAGGAGGAGGAAGAGGAGGAGGAAGAGGAGGAGGAGGAAGAGGAGGAGGAAGAGGAGGAGGAGTGGGTTGAACAGTGGGGAGCTTGTGCCTAGCTTCATGCTTCTGGTCTCTTTATACATCTGTCTGTTTTCTTCCCCTGCCTCCCTGCCTTCCTCCCCTGCTGTCCACCTCCTCTCTCTCTCAACACTTTTTCTCCTACGCCACTCTCCCTCCTACGGACTCCCTCCTCTGGTCCCTCCCCCCTCCTCCCGCAGGCTCTTCCTCCCCTGACAGATCAGTCTGGTGTGCTGGGCTGAGCAGCATCCCCACCAGCCCTGTCACAGACGGTCTAGCAGGCTGAGCGATAGAGCCGGCTCTCCCCTGCTCAAGTGTGTGTGTGCGTGCCTCTCCAAGTGATTCGTCAGCAGCAGAGAACGTGCTTTCTCTGTGGTTAGAGCGACCGTCTCTGTGGATGGAGATAGTCTGGGCGACATTCAGGATTCCCTGTAGGATTCCATCCCTCTAGGGTTCCCTTTAGCTCTGCCTCCCTCCTCTCGCGACTTGATTCGACCTATTTCCTGCAGCTCCAATGCAAAGGACACACACTTGGATTATCTTATCTTGTTTTAGACCGGTTAAGACCTCCTCCTCCTCTGTGAAGTCGTGGTTGGTTTGGCTGTCTTGTTTTCAGTTGGGTTTTCCCTCACAGGCTAGCACAGCCAGGACAGACCCTGAGCTAGTGAACAGTAGGCCTGCAGGACTCAGTCTGCCCCAGCTGCATGGAGGACCACAAGCACTAAAAATAACCTACTGGCTCCGCACAAGTCAAAAATAAACAAGTTCTTGCATTGAATCTGGAGTATCTGACCTTCACAGTGCGGTCTGCAGGTCCTGTTATGTACGCTCAGCTGTTGTCAGGTTACATGCGCTTCCTGTGCATGTTTACTAACAAAAACACTTCTTTTGAACCTGGCTACCCTTTCAGTCACATGTTAAACCTGAGAGAGTAGGCTTTGCAACACAATGGGGATCTCTCAAGCCTTGGAATGACTTTGTCATTGAACAGTGTGTTAGTGTTATCTAACATCCCTCTACGATTGATCTCCCCTGCGTTATTCTGTTCTCCAACGCATGCCTCATTCCAGATCCAATTAATATTTTAGAGGCCATCTCAGGTTGGTTATCAAGTTCACTTGACGACTGGCGTTTTGCCCTCTCGTTTCTGGAGTCGTGTCCTCCTTATGCTTGTGTTGTTGTCCCAGATTGGGGCTGGTGTGGCTGCAGCCTGTGCAGTCGGCAACGCCAGCTGGAAATGTGTCAAAACACTGGGATCTCCTGTGACGCAGCGCCTGCTCCAGAGCGCTGCTCCAGAGCGCTGCTCCAGAGCGCTGCTCCAGAGCGCTGCTCCAGAGCGCTGCTCCAGAGCGCTGCTCCAGAGCGCTGCTCCAGAGCGCTGCTCCCTCGCCGAGGCGCTGGTGTTGCTGCCTCCATATGTGGCCCGGCAGCAGGTTCATCCCTGACAGACGATAGGAGGGTGTGGCTTCCTGCTTCCCCCTGCTGACGATCAGTCATTGGCTGTTGTGAACAGGCCCGCCCACCCCCCCCCCCCCCCCCCCACCCAGTTCCTCAGCCTAGCAAATTGTTTCCTCGCAAAGAGCAGAGACTCGGGGGAAACAAAACCTGGCTTCCTCACAAAATGGTGCTCTTTTCCTCTCTCCATTGGGTGAATGTTGTCCATCGAGAACGGCAGGGGACCAGTTAACTTGACCTTTGGTGTCCCTCTTAATAACTAATGGTTAATCATTGCCTGCAGATGTATGTAGGGAATGATTTCTGTTGGGGGGGAAAAAAGCACTGTGACTCATATTCAAATCTTCCGGTGTTTAGAGAGCGTTCGTTTCTGGAGGATACCGTGAGGACAGAGTGAGAGTAACAGGCACGCCCACTCTGATTGGCTGTTGTGTAAAATGGTGGAGATCCCGCCATGTAGCTCCTCCCTCCTTCCTCTCCTCACCAATCAGTGGACAGCTCTGCATGGCACGGTCCAGTCCAGTCCTCCCTCTCCTGGTGTTCCCTCCTCCGTGTCCCTGCGTCTGAACCCCCCTGTGCCTGGATCAGAGGCTGTTACTGGGCGTTGTGTGCGGTCCTTAATAGAACAGTATCTCAGCAGGGCGCAATGTTGTGTAACGCCTGCGTGGGAAATTCCAGAAAGATCAACAGAATGTTGTGAAGCCCGTAGTAGTTTTCTTGCTGTGCTGTCCACCGTAGCTCTCCGCACCCCGTTCATCACCCTGCAGTGTTTCACTTGTTTCTTTTCCCAAACACGAAGAGCTTTGGCAAAAGTCAGACTGATGTTTGATTCTAGCAAACGGCCAACAGTATAGTAAATTACATGTGCCCTTGTCATTGACCTTGGCCTAGATGTAGTGAAAACGTATGTGAGTCTGAGTAGGGGTGAATTCTGTAATGGATCAACTCTGGTGTAGTGTTTTCTTACGTGTTTCATTATCTCTTCTCTCTGTCTCTTTTCTATCTCACTATCTCTCCTCTCTCAGGTGTGGTGGAGGGAGACCTGGCAGCGGTGGAGGCGTACAAGTCGTCCGGAGGCGACATCGCCCGGCAGCTCAAGTCAGACGAGGTGCGTCTGCTGAACCGGTCGTCTGCGTTTGACGACGGCTTCACCCTGGTGCACCTGGCCATCCGCTTCCAGAGACAAGACATGCTGGCTGTGCTGCTCACAGAGGTCAGGGCCCACTCCCAGTCCTGCTGGGCCATCCAGGGAACCCCTCTCCCCTTTCATAACCTCTTCCAGGTCGGAAGACCGTTGCCAAGATGCCAGTGCTTGGTGGTTATTAAGGGTCATGGGAATAGAAGAGAGGGAAGGCGTTTGGAAGCGGGCCCAAAACTCTAATTTCCCCTCAGGGTTGCCCTAGACGCGTGTCAACCACAAACCATGTTTCACATCAGAGTTGTGGTTATAGGTTTCCTTTCTGCAGCAGGTTAGCATGCTAGCCCTGTACGTCAGGGCCTTCCTGTGACTGCAGAGTGCTCCTACGCTCCCTGACAGATTAGCAAACTCCCTGACCCAGACTGTCGTCCACCAGCATGGCCCTCTGGGAAGGGGAGTGCTGGAGGTGGACGGGGCTGGGTGCATGCACCTAGTGGGAGCGTGCAGGAGGTCTGGAGCTTGTGTCGACTGTGCCCGTGTGATCCCAGATTATCTGGATGCTTCCTGCTCTCTTATCCCCTGATCAGAGAGATAAAGACAGAGAGTAACCTGTCTGTCCTCTGAATAAACAGACAGAGAGTAACCTGTCTGTCCTCTGAATAAACAGGCCATTTCCCCTCAGGGCTACATCTCCAATCCCCCACCCACCCTCCCAGCATCACGAAAGCCCTGATTCGATGTCAAACGTAACCGATGATGCAGCCGGGGTGACAAGGCCGTGCAGGAAGTGGAGTCAGATGGCTGAGCGGTGAGGGAGTCGGGCTAGTAATCTGAAGGTTGCCAGTTCGATTCCCAGCCGTGCCAAATGACGTTGTGTCCTTGGGCAAGGCACTTCACCCTACTTGCTTCAGGGGAAATGTCCCTGTACTTACTGTAAGTCGCTCTGGATAAGAGCGTCTGCTAAATGACTAAATGTAATGTAAATGTAAGTGAGAAGGCTGGTGTGTGTTTGCAGGAAGTGAGAAGGCTGGTGTGTGTTTGCAGGAAGTGAGAAGGCTGGTGTGTGTTTGCAGGAAGTGAGAAGGCTGGTGTGTGTTTGCAGGAAGTGAGAAGGCTGGTGTTTGTTTGCAGGAAGTGACAATGCTGGTGTGTGTTTGCAGGTGTCACAGCAGGCTGCTAAGTGCATCCCTGCCATGGTGTGTCCAGAGCTCACGGAGCAGATCCGCAGGGAAGTAGCCGCATCGCTGCACCAGCGCAAGGGAGACTTCACCTGCTTCTTCCTCACTGATCTGGTTACCTTCACCCTGCCCGCAGGTGAGGGGGAGGAAGAGGGGGAGGTGGAGGGGGAGCATAAGGAGGAGGAGGAGGAATGGGTGGAGGAGGAGGAGTAGGAGGTTGCTGGCTGTTTTTAGATACTTACAATCTACTGTTGGCAGTTATCTAGACCCCCTTCAAGTATTGTAGTCTAGTCTAGTACAGATGTTCTAGTTTGCTAAGCCTAAAACCATAACAGCTGTATCCTATCTCCTCCTGAGTTGTAGAAGGGAACCTTTTTGAGTAGTTAACTTGCATAGTTTACGAATAGAACCCTTGTTTGTTTTACAATGAAATTGCATGTGGCAGACATGTTGGGAGGGAAACAGCATAATGGTGTGGTTGTTTCCCGCCAGCTCTCAGCTCAACGCTCTCTGGCTCCATGTTTGGGGGTGATTTCACTCCATCTAAACCACCTTGCCAACTGGGCTTCTTGTCCAAAGCAAGAATAGTAGTCGTGTCTGCCAAGGTCTTGGTAAAGAGCGCTGTTTGAGCTGCATTCCAGCCCAAGACCGTTGTGGCGCGGTCTTGGGCTGCTGGCCTGGTAATCCTTAAGGTCCAGAATGTGGAGTATTTTGAAACCGTGCGGACCTTGGCTCCTGGCCAGCATAGAAGCCATTCTGTTCCGGAACACAAAGTCAATGCAGTCGCTTGTGGAGCCAGAAGAATGGCCGCTACTGTTGTCAGTTGCTCCGAGAACACCAAGGAGTTCTAGTCATTGTGTGGAGGAATAAAAAATACAAAAGAAAAAAAACAAACCTCGACAAAGAACATGTCTGAACAGTCTTGTCTAGCTGGTTGTGTTGGTATGCAGTTTGAGTAGACAGGATTGAGACCTGCAGCCCTGCTGTAATTAAACCTAATCTCACCAACTAACTGTTCTTTCCACTGTGTTCACATCATGGGCGAGACACCGTGACCCCCCTCCCCTGCCGTTAGCTATGAACTTCGTCTCAGTAGTTATTAAAAAAACATGACCTTTTTCACAGCAGCATGACGAGCAATCCCTCAAGGGTCCCTTGAACTTGTTTATGAACCACGGTTGTTGTGTTTCTGAATCCCGGTTGTTGTGTTTCTGAATCCCGGTTGTTGTGTTTCTGAACCACGGTTGTTGTGTTTCTGTCTGCAGACATCGAGGACCTTCCCCCGCCGGTTCAGGAGAAACTGTTTGACGAAGTTCTCGACAGGGACGTCCAGAAAGGTAAACACGGCTGTGTCACAGCGGGCTGTGGAGCAGGTGGCAGGTCCCTGCAGACACAACGCAGGGTGGAGCAGGTGGCAGGTCCCTGCAGACACAACGCAGGGTGGAGCAGGTGGCAGGTCCCTGCAGACACAACGCAGGGTGGAGCAGGTGGCAGGTCCCTGCAGACACAACGCAGGGTGGAGCAGGTGGAGCTCATCCCACTGCAGTTGGCAGACCTTTGGTTGTTTTCCCCTCATATACTATACAAGATGCCTGACTCTGTAGTTGTATTACTACCAGCTTTCTTGGCCAACTGCAGACTTGTGTTTGAGAACGGGAGTGTGTGTGTTCTAGTGTGTGTGAGAAAGGGAGTGTTTGTTCTAGTGTGTATGAGGAAGGGAGAGTGTGTGTGTGTGTGAGTGTGCTAATCAGGCTAATTGAGTTTTAGGATTTCTCTGATCCCTCACGGAAGGACTACTTCCTCCCCCCACCACACACACACACACACAATATTATTTTATCCACACCACATAGTCTGCATCTCGGCGAGTGTGTGTGCTGTGCGTGGGAGCCTGGTCATGGTTGTGTGTGTGCAGGTCAGGTACAGGGCTGTGTCTTGTGGTGTGTGTGACCCTGGTGTCCCTGGTTCCTCTGTCCCCAGAGCTGGAGGAGGAGTCTCCCATCATCAACTGGTCCCTGGAGCTGGGCACTCGGCTGGACAGCCGGCTGTACGCGCTGTGGAACCGCACGGCCGGGGACTGTCTGCTGGACTCGGTCCTGCAGGCCACCTGGGGCATCTACGACAAGGACTCGGTCCTCCGAAAGACCCTCCATGACAGCCTGCACGACTGCTCCCACTGGTGAGGCTGGGGGCTGGAGGCTGGGGGCTGGAGGCTTGGGGCTGGAGGCTGGGGGCTGGAGGCTGGGGGCTGGAGGCTGGAGGCTGGGAATGAAGTTCAGCCATAGTTAATGACTTGTCAGCTAGCAGCTCTCACAGTGCGTTTACACTGCAGCGATGCGAATCGCTTGCCATCGCTCGCCTTCCCACAGTTCACCACGCGCGGGGGCGTATCAAACAGATTCATGTAGAATTGTAGTTCTCTAAAGTCACTGTTGTAGTTGTCATGGCCAAGTGTGCAGACTTGGGTTTACGTACTCGCAACATCGATCAAAATACAACTTGTATACAAAATACAAAACTGTTTAATAGACAATACACGTTGACATGTGTAAAAACGTTTTATTATATTACTCAAAGTCTCTGCTAATCTGTCGATACAACCAGGGAGTTCCAGCCGGGCTACTGCTGTAAGTAGCTAATTACCAGAACAAAGTTACGTAACTAATGTGACGAGAGACTGAATTTGAAAGTACAAAAAACACACTGCGATTGGCCATAGCTAGCGAAAATCGCTCCTCATTTGCATAAAGTTGAGAAAATCTAAACTCGATTGCGTCGTGTCGCTACCCACAATGCACCACGTAAGCGATTCGCCTGGCTCCATTGAAAATGAATGGAAAACTTGTCGCTCGCATCGCGTCGCTGCAGGTCTTGTGGCTGAAGGCAATTTACAACCCATTTTATCTTAAAGGCAACATCTGAAATAACTCTGTGTGTGTGTGCTCCAGGTTCTACACCCGCTGGAAGGAGTGGGAGTCGTGGTACTCCCAGAGCTTCGGGCTCCACTTCTCCCTGAGGGAGGAGCAGTGGCAGGAGGACTGGGCCTTCATCCTGTCCCTGGCCAGCCAGGTACACACACACACACATCCTGTCCCTGGCCAGCCAGGTACACACACACACACACGCACACATCCTGTCCCTGGCCAGCCAGGTACACACACACACACACACGCACACATCCTGTCCCTGGCCAGCCAGGTACACACACACACACGCACACATCCTGTCCCTGGCCAGCCAGGTACACACACACACATCCTGTCCCTGGCCAGCCAGGTACACACGCACACATCCTGTCCCTGGCCAGCCAGGTACACACACACACACACACACACACACATCCTGTCCCTGGCCAGCCAGGTACACACACACACGCACACATCCTGTCCCTGGCCAGCCAGGTACACACGCACACATCCTGTCCCTGGCCAGCCAGGTACACACACACACATCCTGTCCCTGGCCAGCCAGGTACACACGCACACATCCTGTCCCTGGCCAGCCAGGTACACACACACACACACACATCCTGTCCCTGGCCAGCCAGGTACACACACACACACACATCCTGTCCCTGGCCAGCCAGGTACACACACGCACACGCACACATCCTGTCCCTGGCCAGCCAGGTACACACACACACACTTACATTTTGATTCATTAAGACACTGTCTCCTCCAGCAGGAAGTAGTATTTTCCTATATCAGCAGTCATGCAGTAACGCTACATGAATTATGCAGCGCCTCTGCTCTGATCCGGCGTGTATCCGGCACAGACAGCAAGTACAGCAGAGCTTCCTGAGGGACACTTATCAGTCAGATGTGTGCAACTAGCTAATTTCTCTGCTGCAAGACACATTCATGTTCTTTTACACCACAACAAATAAGTATCCTGTGCACCTCACACAGCTCCACACACAGCTCCACCCTGTGCACCTCACACAGCTCCACACACAGCTCCACCCTGTGCACCTCACACAGCTCCACACACAGCTCCACCCTGTGCACCTCACACAGCTCCACACACAGCTCCACCCTGTGCACCTCACACAGCTCCACCCTGTGACTCTCACAGTTCCACACACAGCTCCACCATGTGCACCTCACACACACACAGCTCCCCCTGTGAGAGCTGACACCTCTGTCATGTCTCCGTGATGGTCACGTCCTCTCTCTGTGCTCCTCTGTTGCCAGCCTGGAGCCAGCCTGGAGCAGACTCACATCTTCGTGCTGGCTCACATCCTCCGCAGGCCCATCATCGTCTACGGAGTCAAGTACTACAAAAGCTTCCGGGGAGAGACCCTGGGCTACACCCGCTTCCAAGGTGAGCCTCGCCTCGCTCTTCGTCTTTTACGACACGTTTGTTTGGATCGTGTGCATGAGAGTGTTAGCGCCGGGCTGCTATGTGAAGTGACTGCTGTCTGGGTCTAGCGACAGCTTGCTGCTGTGAGGAGAGAAGCGCATGCGTGTCGGCATGCCGCGCATAGCTCTCACACCCCCGACCCCCCTCAGAGCCCATCAGGCCAGCGTCCCCGTGTAAACACCCCGCAGTGAGCTCCCATCTGGGGATCGATGTCTTGGAGGCAGGGGAGGGGTCGGAGGGTAGTCCCAGCCCTGTTCCAGAAGGCTCCGCAGCGCGGTAGCGGTTGAAGAGGAACCGGCGTGCTGACCTGGTAATCCTGTAAACCTACCCCCCCCCCCCCCCCCCCCCCCCCCCCCCCAGGGCTGAGGCGTGCCTGAGTGAAGGAGAACGGGACGGCCTGTTCTCCAGGAACTCACGTCAGCTATGGGGGAGGAGGGAAGGAGGAACGGGGTGTAGTAGGGGGTGGGGTAGAGAGAAAATAAAGCCTGCATGTATCCAATGAGGGTGGAGGGCAGGCCACTGTGGTCTGTAATAGAAGCAGTCTGGCTTTAATTTGCCTGTGTGTGTGAGAGAGATGTTTGCGTGCGGAGCCAGGGCTGCCCAGACCCATGTCAGCCTGATGGAGGGTGATTTACAGTGTGAGTGCTGCCAGGTTTGGAGGCGGAGTGCTGGTAGGGAGAGGAGAGTGAGTACTCTGGTAGAGAGAGAGGAGAGAGAGAGTACTCTGGTAGAGAGAGAGAGAGGAGAGAGTACTCTGGTAGAGAGAGAGGAGAGAGAGAGAGAGTACTCTGGTAGAGAGATAGAGGAGAGAGAGTACTCTGGTAGAGAGAGCAGCAGCCTGGTAGAGAGAGAGGACCAGTCAGAGAGAGGACCAGTCAGAGAGAGGACCAGTCAGAGAGAGGACCAGTCAGAGAGAGGACCAGTCAGAGAGAGGACCAGTCAGAGAGAGGACCAGTCAGAGAGAGGACCAGTCAGAGAGAGGACCAGTCAGAGAGAGGACCAGTCAGAGAGAGGACCAGTCAGAGAGAGGACCAGACAGAGAGACAGAGAGACAGAGAGAGGGAGGAGACAGAGAGAGGGAGGAGACAGAGAGAGGGAGGAGACAGAGAGAGGGAGGAGACAGAGAGAGGGAGGAGACAGAGAGAGGGAGGAGACAGAGAGAGGAGACAGAGAGAGAGAGAGAGGAGAGAGAGAGAGAGAGAGAGAGAGAGAGAGAGGAGACAAGAGAGAGAGGAGACAAGAGAGAGAGACACAGAGAGAGAGGAGACAAGAGAGAGAGAGAGGAGACAGAGAGAGAGGAGACAGAGAGCCCCTAGCTCTGTCATCCCCTCAGCTGGAGGCCTCATCTCAGACGTGTCCTCTCTCTCTCTCTTCCGTCCAGGTGTGTACCTGCCCCTCCTGTGGGAGCAGAGCTTCTGCTGGAAGAGCCCCATCGCCCTGGGTTACACACGGGGTCACTTCTCAGCCCTGGTCGCCATGGAGAACGATGGCTTCGACAATCGCGGCGCGGGCGCCAACCTCAACACCGATGATGACGTCACCGTCACCTTCCTGCCCCTGGTGGACAGCGACAGGAAGCTGCTCCACGTCCACTTCCTCTCAGCGCAGGAGGTAAGGGGCGCGGCTTGATGTGCCACGGTCTCGTGGATATTTATGAGCTCTTATGTGTTCTAATTGGTCTGACCCATCCATACGGTATTAGTATTGCTTTTGTCATTTTTCCTTTTTATATTCACATATTTCTGCGCAGTACGATCCCAGTCAAACGCACAAAAACGCCACAAACAGTCAGTAAAATTTACACGATGTTAAGAGCTCTGCTGCGTCCGCTAGCTTGTGTGAGCCCCGCCCGTGTTCCCGCGTCTGCAGATGGGGAACGAGGAGCAGCAGGAGAGGCTGCTGAGGGAGTGGCTGGACTGCTGCGTGACAGAGGGCGGCGTGCTGGTGGCCATGCAGAAGAGCTCGCGGCGGAGGAACCACCCCCTGGTCACCCAGATGGTGGAGAAGTGGCTGGATGGATACAGGACCATCCGGCCCTGCGCCTCGCTCTCCGACGGCGAGGAGGACGAGGAAGACGAGGATGAGTGAGGCGAGGAAGACGAGGACGAGTGAGACGAGGAGGGCGAGGCCACGGAGCAGGGCCGCTCTCCGCAGGGGGGTTTTAGTTTGAGGTTTAGTTTTCTTTTTCCTGACACGGACAAACTGTGAATGCCTTCAGGAGGGCAGGGAACTACAGGCCTTCACCCCCGAGCCTCTACCCCTGGGCAGATAAACTGTAGGCCCACATAAACAAACACACTCACACAATACCCATACAAACCTGAGACTGAAACCTGAGGCTGATCAAAAGGACTCCACTGCTGCAAAAACAAACTGAGGATAATGGAAATTAAAGGATCCTAGTTTACGAATGCTAATGATCTTTATTGATTTTGTGTTTTTGTTTTATTCTCAAATGTAAAATCTTTATCCATAAATGTAATGCATGTGGTTGTTCAACAACAAAAAAAGAAGTATAAGGAAATATACCAGCATCAGTTTAACGCAAAATATCTTTATAACAGTTTATAATGGGCACTGACTTTAAGCACACTTCAAAAATGACTGTCCTTTTGATGTTTTTCCAGCTAACATAGAATTGGCTTGTTTTTTTGATGGGCAGGGATAAAACCAATATCACACTTTGGGTCAGTGGACCCAGTAGACTACCAGAGAGATTGTGTACTACAAATGTAATTGTTAATACTAAGCACTGCACATTTATGGAGAATACAAATTTATATATAAATATAACGCTCAAATAAAGGTCATTTATGAAGCTTTGAAAAGGAACCTCCTTTTCAGGTCTGATCCAGACTCACTGACGTTCAGGACACAGATCAGACATGTTGGATCTTTAGTTAGGCCTCCTTTCAGACCGACTGAAGTGAAAAGTCCTTTTTTGTTTGTTGGATCTTCTCCAAACTTCTACAATATTTATTTGTTTGGGAGTTTTTTGCGCGCTGATGAGAGCTTTGATTCTCTTTTTCCGTTAGTTTTTTTTGTGTCAACTATCCTCTCGATCTTGATGAAGACATTTACGTTGCACAGAAACATTCTTTGCTGTGAGGATATAGGCAACCACAACTATTTGTGAAGTTTACTTCTGTTTTGTTTTTTTTTCTGTGTGATTTAAGTACCTCATGTGGATGTTCTAATGTGGTGCTTTTGGTTGTTTGGAGAAGAGGGAGAGAAACGCCCTAGTGTCGACATTAAACCAGAATCACACTTGTCCCTGTTCCGCCTCGCATTTCTTCTGTCCTCTCTGTCCTCCATGGTACATCCGAGTCCTCTCTGTCACGCCTCCTCGTCTGTGTGGGAACCTGTCATGAACCACGTTTGATTCTGTCTTCTGAGAAACGACACAGAAAACCAAAGTTGAGACGGAGCGAGTGGCCGTGCTTTGCTGTGAGGGGACGCTTCCCTTGCCATCCAGTTGAGTACTGTAACCTGTTTTTGTTTTTGTTGGTGTGTTGCATTCTAGTCATACACACATTCGCGCATTACCTGTATGTTGCTTTATATTTATGCAATAGTTGCAGATCTGATTATGATGGTTTGTGGATTTAGGTAACAGCCTGGCCTTCACTCTACAGTATAACGTGTATGGCAAGGACAGGCCAATTAAGGAAAAAAATAAAAACCTTTTTGAATGTCCAACTGAAGTGGCATTGTTTCAATTCTCTGTTTAAAGTCCGAGGCACCCTCTTGTGGCAAAAGCAGAAGCATTATTCAGGGTTCCTGAGGGGTCTTAAAAAGAAAAAAATTCTGAACTGTAAATTTAAGGCCTTAAAACGTCTTAAAAATGGCCAGACGGGTTTTGAGCCCCCCTAATTAAGACTTGGACCCCCCCCAAAAAAGGTAAAAACAACATGTGGGGGGGGGTCGATACACGATGACATAACATCTATATTACTTAACTGATATCAGTTAAATGAATTATCAATTGGTTTGAGCGAGATTTGATCCAGGGGTACCGTGTTTGCCAGTAGACTCGATGTTACACGAGTGACGATAAGTAGACTTTTCTTGCATAGACTTATTTCTGCAACACGGAGAAATATTAAACAAATGTACAGCTTACCGTCTATTAGAGGTGGGAATCTTTTGGTACCTTACGATTTGATTCTTGGGGTCACGATTCGATGATTTTTTCCATTTTTAATCACATTACGATTCAATATATTCTTACCTAAAAAAAATTATAATTGTGAATCGCTAGAAGACTGAATCGCGATTCATATGTAAATCGATTTTTTTTCCCACCCTTAGCACTTAGTGCTGAATGAAATGAAATGAGGTTAGTAATGTGATTGATTTATCTGTTGATTAAATTAATGCTTTTTTAATGACTGAATTAATTGAATATTTTTTCAGAATTTCTTTGATTTGAATATTTTTTTGGTAATGCGTTGTGTAGATCTTAAATTTCAATCTTTATGGTCTTAAAATTGTCTAAAATTTGACTTACTGGAACCTGCAGGAACCCTGATTTTATTACACAGCGTCATATCAAATTAACTTGAAGCTCGTAGAATAAATCTGCTCGTTGTGAAGAAGAAAAGGTCACCACAAAAGAAAACAGCAATTTGACATCAATCCACAAAAATTAACAGGGCCAATGATTACAACAGTATTTTTATTTGAACTGCACGGTATGCTATATGTTAACCTTGTACAAGAAACAATTACAAATAGTCACTCACACACAAATAACCACCTAGCAGCCTTCCCACACTAACTTCAGGGCACTAGAGTGTTGCTATTACTCACAGAGTCCTCAAAGCCACCAGGAAACCCACCTGGCTTTTATCAGAACTGAAAACTAAGTAATGGAAGAAAAAACTGGGTGGTTCACATGACCATGATTATAAGAACATTTACTAGGCAATACAAATCTAACAAGACTGCAAAACACCCAAATAGGAAAAAAAAACAAAAAAAAACAGATGTCAAATATAAAAATACCACAATGAAGAAAAGATTGAAACACGAGGAGGAACAATCCAGACTTACTGTCTTTTCCCTTTTTGACGTAATTTGGGGAAAAGATCTGTGTAAAAAGTTAGATTTCCTGAGTCAGTAAGAGAACTCTTTAAATCTGCCTGCCTGCCAGGCCATGAAGCTTCTATATGGGTCCCTATGAAGAGACAACGTACTTCAGAAAGGCTGTTCACAAACAAGCCATTGTAATATGAAATCTCTATATACTGGCAAGGTTCAGGTAAAAGCAAATGCATTTAATACATGTTCTGTTTTGATCTATCAAAATGAATTGTTGGTTTGACTACTTATTAGTTCTCCAGGAATCTGGCAGCCCTGGTGTATTGAGTTTTCCAAAGCTGTATGTCTACATTTAGTACAATCTAATCTAGTACTTGCTCAGGCGGGGACACGGTCCTGACTGGACAGGGCTTAGGAGTTGCAATGGACACTGAGGATGCTGTTGGCAACACCAATTATTTTATTCTAACTGTCTGGTAAATGGAACCTCAAAATATATATATATATATTTAAAAAAAAAGTTTTATCCCACACTGGGAAAACAAAACAAAAACATTCACTTGAAAGGGGTTTTCAAAAGAGAATACAATAGAATTGAAATACACAGACACACTTGTAACTGAAACCATGGAATGAGGCAGGGATTAAAGTAGGCAGGCCGCACACACCACGCCAGTCCTGATGAGCTCTCCCAGATACGATCTGTCGGGGTGAGCAGGCAGTCTCTCTAGCAACATGTCCCATACAGGAGTCTCCAAGGAAATAGTTTGACAAATAAAATAAAAAAACAGGAAAACTTGAATAAAAACATTAAAATATGATAAACAAACCAAAGCAAAAATAACCTCCGTTGATCAGATCCAGGAGCATGAGTCTCGAGCTGAGAGGTCCCATGATGGAGTGGCAGTGTGTGTGTGTGTGTGTGTGTGTGTGTGTGTGTGTGTGTGTGTGTGTGTGTGTGTGTGTATGTACGTGTGCATGTTCCCACTTCTGTTCCAGTGGTCAATGTGAACCGGGCTCACTGGTATTCAGTCGGTGAGAGCTGATTCATTGGTGGACGGTGGCTGGGTCAGATGGGCGAGCTGGAACAGGCTCAGACACCCTCTCTCCTCTCCTCTACGGCTCGGTCATGTGCTGCTTCATTGGGGCTCCGTGTTTGGACGGTTGGTTGGGGGAGGGGGGCTGGGAGAGGGGCTGGGAGGGGTGTGTACCAGGGGGCAGGGTGTGGGGGGCCCCCCCTGGCACCATGGCCTCCCCGGGGGCAAGGGGCCCGCTAGGCGCCAGTCCTACCGCACCGGCGGGATACCTGTGGCAGGGCACAGCGGTCAGGTCACAACGCAGGACGACGTCACAGCGCACGATGACTTCATAATGCGCGATGATGTCACAATATGCACGATGACGTCACAATGACGTCACAATGCACAATGACGTCACGATGACGTCACGCTGACGTCACGATGCACAATTCTCGCTAAAGTGACAGGCCTTTGGACCTGAAGCACACAGCATGGCACTCTAGAACTTTCCAGAAGTTATACCTGATCCGAACATTTTATGCTATGCTACGTTAATCACATTAAGTTGGTTCTCATTTGTTGTTTGTGTACAATAGCTTGAAATAATAGTATTAAACATTGAATTTTTTCCCCCTTCATTGCTTGCCATGTGCTTTGGACCAAAACCACAGGATATACTAGTCTCTGATGGCAGTGTTAGATTCTGGAAGCCTAGTTTCAAGCGTTTTAAGTGTGGATTTTACATCCACTAACCACTAGGACACGGTTACCATGGTAACCATGGGTGTGTTTGTTAGGAACCCGTTTGCGATCCCGTTATTTAAACTAAAGCTATTCATTAAAAAGAATGACATCACATCACATGAAAACATCTGAAAACTGGTGTTACTCTTACATGTCAATTCAGGATTCAAAACGACCACAAGACCTCATCGGTTGTTCTTGGGAAACTGACAAATGCATCAAGAGAAATAGGTCTTGACATTCACAAAGTTCAGAAGATCATCATCACAGCACAGAAGAACAATTATGTCAGCGGTGAAAGGGAGCAGAGAGAGCAGAGAGGAAGGAACCAGAAAGATTTCCGACAAGGTGGGTACAGGGAGGGTTGGAGAACTACGTGAGGGATGAGAACAGGGGAAGAACATGAAGCAAAACAAAACAAAGACTAGATTCTGCATTCTCTGCTCCACTGCATCTTCACTTGGAAGCGTCACCGGGCAATTTGTGTTTTCCAAGAAACAGCTTCATAAAACAGTTGATAAAAATATCAACTGAAAAAAAACGGAGGTTGGTTGGTGTGACTGATCTTAGGAAGAACAGGAGGAGGGTTGGGGGGGGGGGAGGCGGCGATGACGAGGTGGCAGTAAGTGGGTTTGATGAAGCAGACACTAAACTTTGAATGACATTTCCACCAACAGCTGTTATGCTAGCTGTGACCGGCACATTTCTAAGCATGTGGGGTCAGAATTGGCAGTAATTACCTGGTTCTCTATTAGGTATATAATTTGTCCTGCATGCCCCCAGTTGCTATGGCCTGGACCATTGTTTGGTTCACTCTGCTGTGTGAGAGAAGTAGTTCAGTCCAGTTGAGACAGCAGTATAAGAGGTGAAAGCACTAGTGTGGGAGGTAATCCATAATACTTCATTTCCACTAGATAGATCTGTGAGGTCTTTAATGGCTCCAGGGCCCCCATTTATAAATACTCACAAGAGGAAATGTGGAACGTAGAAGACTGATTAATCGAGATAAGAAATGTAGAGCTATGTTTGGTGTACTAAAGTCTGGGGTCCCCTCGGAGAGTTCTCCTTCCTTTCCACAGACCCGTCCTGTTTATCAGGGCTGTTACTATATCTGGGGTAGCCTACCCTAGATTCGGACCTCGGTAATAAAACACACAGAACCATCTGTTGAACCATTGCCCTACTCCCAATATTCAACTGTCCCAGAGCTCATATTGACATCAGTGTTTGAGCCTCACTAAGACCCAGGCCTGGGTTACAGGCCTGCTACTGGTACCCTGCTGGAGACAGAGCCTTAGCTGTTTGGTGAATGTGAAGAGTCTGTTGTGGCGCGCCGGGCCTCCCTACCTGTAGGCGGCGCCGTTGAGCTCAGGGTGCACCTGCTGCTGCTCCATCATTCCCCACGGAGCCGTGGTGACGAAGAACTCTTTGTTGACACAGTTTCGTAGACTGTCGGGAATACGACCTGGATCGTCGAACACAAAGATGGAAGGAGTGAGTGTGTGTCAGTGTGGTATGTGTGTGTGTGTCTGTGTGTGTGTGTGTGTGTGTGTGTACCCGTGATGGCGCGGCGTATCTCAGTGGCGGCGGCTTCTCTCATCTCCAGTGAGGCCTGCTCGCTGTACCAGGCTGTGTGGGGGGTGCAGATCAGGTTGGGAGCGTCTTTCAGAGGGCCCTGGGTGAAGCTGGAGGAACAGGACAAGAGGAGGACATGTGACACAGTTGATGGTGCGATGGTTTAGCTCAAAGCGGGTCTGTGTGTGTGTGTGAGAGAGAGACAGGCTGAGAGAGAGAGACAGGATGAGAGAGAGACAGGCTGAGAGGGAGAGGGCTGAGAGAGAGAGACAGGATGAGAGAGAGACAGGCTGAGAGGGAGAGGGCTGAGAGAGAGAGACAAGATGAAAGAGAGACAGGCTGAGAGGGAGAGGGCTGAGAGAGAGAGACAAGATGAAAGAGAGACAGGCTGAGAGGGAGAGGGCTGAGAGAGAGAGACAAGATGAAAGAGAGACAGGCTGAGAGGGAGACAGGCTGAGAGAGAGAAAGACAGGATGAGAGAGAGACAGGCTCAGAGGGAGAGACAGGCTGAGAGAGACAGGCTGAGAGAGACAGGATGAAAGAGAGACAGGCTGAGAGGGAGACAGGCTGAGAAAGAGAGAGACAGGCTGAGAGAGCAAGACAGGATGAAAGAGAGACAGGCTGAGAGGGAGACAGGCTGAGAAAGAGAGACAAGATGAAAGAGAGACAGGCTGAGAGAGAGAGACAAGATGAAAGAGAGACAGGCTGAGAGGGAGACAGGCTGAGAGAGAGAAAGACAGGATGAGAGAGAGACAGGCTGAGAGGGAGAGACAGGCTGAGAGAGACAGGATGAAAGAGAGACAGGATGAGAGAGAGACAGGCTGAGAAAGAGAGACAGGCTGAGAGAGCAAGACAGGATGAAAGAGAGACAGGCTGAGAGGGAGACAGGCTGAGAAAGAGAGACAGGCTGAGAGGGAGAGACAGGCTGAGAGAGCAAGACAGGATGAAAGAGAGACAGGCTGAGAGAGAGACAGGCTGAGACTCACCTGAAGGGTTCGGACTCGTGGACGTCCAGGGCGGCGCCTCGTATCCGGCCCTCCTTCAGGGCCTGAGCCAGAGACTTCTCATCCACAAGACCCCCCCGCGCAGAGTTCACCAGGAAAGCACCCTGACGCATCTACACACACAGACCATCATCATCATCTTCATCATTTACATTTAGTCATTTAGCAGACACTCTTATCCAGAGCGACTTACAGTAAGTACAGGGACATTCCCCCGAGGCAAGTAGGGTGAAGTGCCTTACCCAAGGACACAACGTCATCTGGCACAGCCGGGAATCAAACTGGCAACCTTCGGATTACAAGCCCGCTTCCCTAACCGCTCTGCCACCTGACTCCCTACATCATCATCATCATCAACATCTTCATCCTCAACCTCCTCATCATGTCGAGGAATGGTGCAATTATACTTCACACATCTTCTCCTGAGTTAGGAGTGAACAGGGAGTTCTAGTTAGAATCTGATTTATAACCCTTAGTTAGAGGGGTCTTTTGTCAAGAATGATGAAAGCCAGATGGGACGTGTTTCATGCCAGGACAAACGACCGTCAGCCTACCCATAATGCAACACTGTTCCTGCCTGCAAGCTTTTATTAAATTGCATCGAGCCTCACAAGTCTCGACCACTTGTAACTTGGTGGTATTCTGACCCGACTAAGCGAAAGAAAAGCAGATTGACTTCAACGATTGTCATCATCCTCATCCCCTTCAAGATCAATGCATTGCTAATCAACTTATGAAGAGCTGGGTTAGACCACTTCCACCCTCTCTGACGATCACACTAAAGCCATCTAACAGAACTAAATACTGCTAGAGATGGAGAGATAAAGAGGGAGAGATATGATTTAAATGAGAGCATTTGGATAAAAGTAATCTCTTGATCTTGACAGAAACTGAAATTTAGGGCACAGAATGCCCCAGTTAAATCACTGCTATGAACTAGAGCATTGTTGTGCATTGGACACACACTTATCACTTACTGTACTCAAACACACAATATTTCCACCACAGCACACAGAATTAATCCATAGAGGTTATTGATGTCACTGAACTTCAGTCACAGCTGCAGTTTGAGGTGCTGGACAGTAGGTGGCAGTAGCGATCCATAACCGCGGGTTAGCACGAGCCAGAGGAGGCTGTGTTCAGTGAACAAAAGCAGGTGTGTTTCTGTCACCTGTTGGACGGTGAAGTCGTTGACGAAGAGATGGATTGAAGCTGTTGGATCATGGGATGTTTGTAGAGATGGTTTGTTTGTTTACATGTATGTACCCTATGTGTGTGTGGGCGTGTGTGTGTGTGCATCCCGTACCTGTTTGATGGTGAAGTCGTTGATGAGGTGGTGGTTGTGCTCGTTCAGGTTGCAGTGCAGGGACACACAGTCGCTCTGGTAGAGCAGGTCCTGGAGGGTGTAGACTCGCTGCACTCCCAGCGAGCGCTCCAGGCCGTCCTGCAGGTACGGGTCGTAGAAGATCACGTTGAAGCCAAACACCTTGGCCCTCACCGCCACCGCCTGCCCCGACCGGCCTGAACACCACACGGCACAGTTAGTACACACACACACACACGTACACGCGTATATACACGTACATATACACACGCTCTCACACACACACATGTACACGCGTATATACACGTACATATACACACACACACACACACGTACACACGTATATACACATACATATACACACTCTCTCACACACACGTACACACGCACGCTCATAAACGCGTGCTCACACACCACATGCTCACATACACACACGTTTTCACACGTGTGTGAACATACACACTGATACTGGAAGAAACGACATGCACAGGTCTGAGCTAAATACAAAATAATTCACAGTTTGTATAAGATTTCTTATTAACAGCCACGTTCCCCCCCCCCCCCCCCATTCCCAGAAGTCTCCCTGCTCCGGTCAGCCGCCTCACCGAAGCCGATGAGTCCGAGAGTCTCTCCTCTGATCCGGGCCGCTCCGGAAGCCACCTCCCTGATCTGCTCCACGCTCTGCACCCGCGTGCCCTCCCGCAGGGCCTGGTACAGCCAGGTGTTCCTGCGGTACAGGTTCAGGATGTGGCACAGTGTCGAGTCGGCCGTCTCTTCCACCGCTGCCGATGGGATGTTACACACTGCGATGCCTGGAGAGGAGGGGGGGGGGGCAGGAACGGTTATCTCTGACTGTATGTCTATTTACCTGCCTGTCTGCCTGCCTGCCTGTCTGCCTGCCTGCCTGCCTGTCTGCCTGCCTGCCTCCCTCACCCAGCTCTCCTGCAGCTTTGATGTCGATGTTGTCGTAGCCGCTGCCGATGCGGATGATGATGCGCAGGGCCTTGAACTTCTCCAGGTCCTCTCTGGTCAGGGTGATGGTGTGGTACATCATTGCCCCCACCGCCTCGTTCAACACCTGGGAACATAGGAGATGTTACGCACCCATCATCACCTCCTTCATCATCCTCATCATCACCACCACCATCATAACCAATATCATTTAGTCATTTAGTCACCATCATCACCACATCCTTCATCATCTCCACCACCATCATCACAACCAATATCACCATCATCATCACCACCATCATCATTCATCATTCATCAG
Source organism: Osmerus eperlanus (assembly GCF_963692335.1). Lineage (NCBI taxonomy): Eukaryota > Metazoa > Chordata > Actinopteri > Osmeriformes > Osmeridae > Osmerus > Osmerus eperlanus. Next base: position 20,385,301 of record NC_085023.1, read on the forward strand.
ATAAGTGCGTTTAATCATAAATATGTTCTTTTTCCCGTCTAACCATCTGCTCTTCCTGTTCTGTCCCATTCCTGTTTGCACTTGCAGTTTCTAATCTAAATGCAAATCAAAAAAGCTTGTGAGTGTTTGTGGGTGGGTGTGTGTGTGTGTGTGTATTCTGCATATACTGTATATAAAAATACACACAAGCAGAGAGAGCATGTGTTAGAGAGAGAGAGAGAGAGAGAGAGAGAGAGAGAGAGAGAGAGAGAGAGAGAGAGAGAGAGTTGTAAGCAAGAATGTGGGCGTTGAATTGTACTGTTTTGACTAGATGCTGAAACAAGGTTATGGTGAAGACAGTCAGGATCATAAAACTGTCTAATGCAGACACCCTGATAGCATATCAAGAGTCCTCCGTGAGTCTGGGTGAATAACACCTTTAAAACCACCTCCAGCTAACTGCATCAGCTTGGCCTGCCAGATTAGCATAGCTGAGAATTTCCATATAACAATTTTATTGGTGCAAGCTGGAGTCAGAACTGGATGCTAATTGAGGGTTAAAGCTCTCCTCATACATTCATCTCATTATTTGAGCTGTGCAAAGGCAGCCAAAGGCAAGTCTGGCTGGATACAAGGCTGCCCATGGGTAAAGCTGTGAGGCAGCAGGAATAATGGCTGGTGATACAAAAAACTGATTTGATTGTACCACAGTGACAGTGGGTAGGTATTATTTATATATGTATTCAGGACAAACAGTCCTGATCAGGAATAGCCTTGCTGCTTCTCTCTGACACAAAGGGATGAACAGAGAACATGCCCTCCCTCCATTCTCCCTTCCTGGGCTGTCAGACAGAGAGTAGGAGAGCAGAGTGTTGCACCATACAGACCCAGGTCAGCTGCAGTGTCCTTGGGACTCAGAGACACACTGGACCTTCTCTACACAACCACAACAACTGGAAATAAGGGGCTTGTTAAATGCTGCCCGTGTGTGCTTGGATGTGCCCTCACAGCTTTGTGCGTGTGTGTATTTGTCAGTTTGTGCTCAAGTCCCTATTCCAAGATACAGCCGGTGTGTGAGGACTTCTGCAGTGTTCCAGCCGTGGGACCCCTGCCAACAACTCTGCTCCCTGAGGTGTTGCTGTGTGGCCCAGAGAACCAGGGACCGGACACAGAGGTCTGGGGAGGTCTGAGCTCAGGCCAGGGGCCAGCGAGGGGAGGTCTGCAAGCCACGCATCGCGGGAACACAAAGAGACCAAACGCTTCTCCATCTTTCTTTTTTCCTCTCGATCCCTCGCTCCTTTTCACTTGCATGTGGAGCATAGCTGGAGAAGCGAGAGAAGGACCCGACCGAGATAGGGGGACCGAGATAGGGGGACCTCCGCAGGGAGGAAATGCTGCCGTCTCTTCATGAACAACAGGGTTCCACGTGGGACGGATTGTGAACGCTTTGCACACACACACGTCCAATCTGCCTCTGTGTCGTCACATTCCAGATCCATTACCAGACTTTAACACTGCAGCACCTTAGGAGCCTGTGCAATAAATCATGATGAAACCACTTCCCCCGCCCAGCCGGGCAGAGAGAGGGAGATGGGATACTGCACTGACAGACTTCTGTAGAAGCAGAGACATAGAGGGGGAGGAGATGAAGAGACAGCTATAGACTGAGCTGAGCTCATCCTCATTATTGAGATGTCTTCCTTTGTGGAAGTGTATTATACTGAGCTTGTGTGTGTGTGTGTGTGTGTCTGTATGCGTGCACAGCGTATGATCAGCCACGTGCTTGGATGTAGGAAAACGCTTGTGATTGTGTGTGTGTATGTACGTGTGGTGTGTACATGTGTGTGTGTGCCCCACCTTCTCGTGGATCTCCTGGGTGGACTGGGCGTCGCAGAAGGCCACGGTGGCCAGGTCTTTGAGGATGGGCATCTCCACGGTGCAGTCACGCCCATCCAGCAGGGCCACCAGGGGGCGAGGGTGCATGGGCCCGTTCATGATCTGGGGACGGATACCTGCAGAGAGATTAGAGGGATGGAGGGATGGAGAGGTAGAGATTTAAGGGATGGAGGGATGGAGAGATGGAGAGGTAGAGAGATGGGGAGATGGAGAGATGGAGAGGTAGAGAGATGGGGGGATGGACAGACGGAAAGATGGAGAGATGAAGATATCGAGAGATGGAGACAGAAGGAGATAGAAACACTGGTTATTTTTATAGCACACAGCGCAAAGTGGTCCAATTAAACTCCCACAGAGAGAGAGAAAGAGCAGGTGTGTTGGCGTGTGGATGGATTGACTGGCTGGTTCAATCCAACACACACAGCTCAATAGAATCACTGTTGTGACTCCAGCTAGACTGAACAGCCCTCCTCTCTGAAGACCCATCATCTCAGCTGTCACCACTGATCAATAATACACACACATGTACACACACACACATTCTCCTTAAAGTGGCTGAACACCTCCAGTCACATCATCGTTTTTTGTAGGGCAGTTACCAGGCAACAAGTCATTTTACCTCATGAGATCATCAACTCCATTTTCCTGTGAGAGAGATGGGGCAGCTGGGTCCTGTCTGTGTGGAACCGTGTCGCTAACACTTTTCCTCCACACAAACCTATCAATACCCTGATGAGAACAGAACTCTGCTGTTATGTCTGGGTTTTCAGTGTCTCAATGTCCAGTAACCAGCCTAGAGCTGCTCTACAAACACACCAGTCAGACATACCAACCCCCGAGAGAGAGAGAGAGAGAGAGAGAGAGAAGGAAGATGAAAGAGAGAAAGAGAGAGAGAGAGAGAAAGATGAAAGAGACTGGCCAGAACAAACCCAAATTTCACTCAAACAAAATAGGAAATGAAAATGGGAGAAGAGAGGGGGAGAGAGAGAAAATTAGGGAGAGAAGGAGAGAGAGAGAGAGAGAGAGAGAGAGAGAGAGAGAGAGAGAGAGAGAGAGAGAGAGAGAGAGAGAGAGAGAGAGAGAGAGAGAGAGAGAGAGAGAGAGCACTCTGCACACCATTCCCTTGCTCCCTGCTGCCTGTTGTCATGGTGATTACAGGATTTGGGAAGGATTATGAAATATTTTATTTAGTGGCATCTGTGCTGCAAGGGAAGATATCCAAGCCTGCCTGTTCACCCTCTGTCTCCCTTCCAGGGACCAGACACACACACCCTGGCCTGGCCCTGACAGTGTTACAACAACGACAAGCATGTACAACACACAGACAAAATGGCAGCCGGGAACACTGAAGGTGACACAATGTTCAAGCATGTGTCCAGCAACACAACATGGGCTCAGTCAAGCGAAGGGTTCATCTAGGGCAACTGTTTTGTGATTCACGTTAACCAAACCGGAGGTGAAGTGCTGCTATTTGCGTCCAGATATCAAGAGGGTATCTGTCTTCACAAAGAGCCTTGAATAAACCATGTAGCTGTGTGTTGCCTTCACAGATCCTTTCATGCAACGTTCCAGCACGCTGCCAGGGACCAGGTGCCATGATTCACTGACAGATGGAACGATGAAACGATGGATGAACAGGCCGATGGATGGATGATTGACGATGGATGACTGAATGATTGAATGATGGAATGATGGATAGATGGATGATTGAAGGATGGATGATGGATGGAGGGACGGACGAATGGACGGATGAATACATAGATGGGTGATTGAATGATGGATGATGGATGGATTAATGATGGATAGATGGATGATGGGTGGATGGCTAGATGGACAGTCTGGCCCTAGCAAGGCTGCGTCCTACTCCACAGGGGAAGGGAGGACCTGTGAGAGCGACTGAGACCAATCTACCGTCTCAGTCCAATCTACACACATTCCTTCTGAGATGCACCAGGGAAGCCAGGAGCCACAGGAGCTGGTTTAGAGAAGTGTCCCCTACCATGCGCACGAGGGTGTTCGTCCTGCACAGAGGAACCACAGGAGAGACCAGGACATGAGGTTCTGACAGCAGATCGCCTCTGACTCACTACTCCATGAGAGGGGGAGGGGGGGGAGAGAGGAGAAGGTGGGGGGGATTCATTAACTTCACAGCAGGGACATAAGTGCACAATCTTCACCTATTCCTCTCCAGTGTGTGTGTGTGTGTGTGTGTGTGTGTGTGTGTGTGTGTGTGTGTGTGTGTGTGTGTGTGTGTGTGCGTTCTGAGGGGTACATGGACTATCTGCTGCAGGTATCCCCTGGTCTCAGGCGGGCAGCAGGAAGGTGTGAGGGAAGGGGGAGCTGACAGGCAGACACACCTGGGGTTCCTAACTCTCCCACAGAGTTCATTATAACACTGCACACGGTCTCCATAACAACAGTGTCTTTCAGCTTCAGATAAGACATAAACACAGACGGTGTGATGGTGTTCTGTCTGAATGTCAACAAGAGCCACAAACGAGCTCCAGGCACATCAGGATGCGAACGATGAGAGATGTGATCCGGTTGTAAAAGGTTTACTAACAAAGAAAAGGGGTTAAATGATTGTGTCACACGGTTTAAAACGATGTACTCACGTGCCCAACACGGCTCTCAGAAAGACTTAACTGCTCATGGCGTCACTCGTGTTCTTAAACGAACCCCGATAATTAACGTTCGTTATCTTGTTTTGTACATTTACGTCTGACGTTTACAATGACTAGAAAACAATGAACCAAAAATGTCGTATCATACAAACTTACATTCTCACCCCCTGGCTCTCACATGCTGTAAACAAACAAACAGACCGAAACACATATGGACACGCGCACAAGCCGGCTCATGCACACATCGGACGATAAGACTGGCAGAAAGCTGATACTAGTAGGAAGTAGGTCAAAACTGTGATGACTAATTATCTCCTGTCGGCTAATAGCTTTTCAAGAGCCAGACAAGGGATGCTATGCTAAAAAGGCTACATGATAAATCACTGCTTAATTAGCAGCTAATTAGAGCTTAATGAGTACCTAATACCTGGACAGTCATTCTGAGAGGCTCCTTAACAGACCCCGGGGGAAGGACCAGGATGATTCCTTACAAAAGTCGCGCTTAGAATTCTCTGACCCTCGGTTAGAGCCGTCGGTTTGTCAGTCACACCATTAGCTCAGGCTGTGCCTTGTAATCCCGCTGTGCCTGTGTGCATACATGCCAGTCATGAGGTCCAATCAGAGGGTTGGAAGGGAAACACACTTGCACAAACCCTCCCGCGATCAGCAACACACACACACACACACACACACACACACCACACACAAACGCACACAAGCCACGTCTAATAAGAATGCGTTCCTTCCGCAGACGCTTTTGTCCAAAGCCACGTGCAGATGAGGGTTGAACCCGGGAGGTCTTGATGAATGGTCACATGCTCCATAACTGAGCTACACTTCGCCTCCCAATAGCTGTTCTGTTTTTAACCTTCCTCTCTCTCTCTCTCTCTCTCTCTCTCTCTCTCTCTCTCTCTCTCTCTCTCTCTCTCTCTCTCTCTCTCTCTCTCTCTCTCTCTCTCTCTCTCTCTCTCTCTCTTTCATTTTCTGTCCCACATGTATAAAACACACACACACGCTTTCATCTCACACACACACACACACACACACACACATTCACACTATATACACACACACACACACAGCCTCTGGGCCAGCTGTTCTAACTCCCTTCCCAGGAGTCTCCATGACAGGGCCTATGGCTTCTCTGACGGTTCCTCCCTTCAGCCCCCCCAGCTGGTCCCAGACCAGACCCCCACTATCCTCCAGACCACAGCTGGAGACTACAGCACAAGGCCGTAGCCATGGAGTCAACATTGGGGGGGACGAATTACATTTTTTATGATAATTTCGGACAGCGTGCGTGGTTGCCTGTCGTAGCGTAGCACATTTATATTTTTATATCAATATATTATGTATTATGATTACGGCCTTGCTACAGCAGTCTGTACCTCCATCAGAGACTACAGCAGTCTGTACCTCCATCAGAGACTACAGCAGTCTAGACCTCCATCAGAGACTACAGCAGTCTATACCTCCATCAGAGACTACAGCAGTCTACACCTCCATCAGAGACTACAGCAGTCTGTACCTCCATCAGAGACTACAGCAGTCTGTACCTCCATCAGAGACTACAGCAGTCTAGACCTCCATCAGAGACTACAGCAGTCTACACCTCCATCAGAGACTACAGCAGTCTATACCTCCATCAGAGACTACAGCAGTCTACACCTCCATCAGAGACTACAGCAGTCTACACCTCCATCAGAGACTACAGCAGTCTATACCTCCATCAGAGACTACAGCAGTCTACACCTCCATCAGAGACTACAGCAGTCTATACCTCCATCAGAGACTACAGCAGTCTACACCTCCATCAGAGACTACAGCAGTCTATACCTCCATCAGAGACTACAGCAGTCTACACCTCCATCAGAGACTACAGCAGTCTATACCTCCATCAGAGACTACAGCAGTCTATACCTCCATCAGAGACTACAGCAGTCTATACCCCCATCAGAGACTACAGCAGTCTGTACCTCCATCAGAGATTACAGAAGTCTATACCTCCATCAGAGACTACAGCAATGTACCCCCATCAGAGACTACAGCAGTCTATACCTCCATCAGAGACTACAGCTGGTCTCTGAAAGGTTTAAGATCTCAGCCTATAGTGTGTCTTCCCTTCTGTGTCTTTATGCATGAGTGTGTGTGCGCATGTTTGTGTGTGTGTGTGTGTGTGTGTTATTAGTATGGAGCTTGGCAGGCTATCCTTTGACACACCCAGGAGGTGTGCCACAGGAAGTGAAGACAGATGCACAGGAAGTGAAGACAGATGCACAGTCCTGTGAAAACACAGAATTCACAAAAATAATAACGCTATGTTCCACTTCTATGAAAAACAAACGTGATAGTAAAGTACCTGTAAAGTGAACTTTTCCCACATAGATCATTCTCATTAATAGCAAATAAATGACAACTGAATGTAATGTAAAATATACCCAGGGCAGGATCTGTATTTGACACAGTCTTAACAAGCAGTTTTTCCTGTGATTCAGCCTGTGGTATTCACCATCACCACCACACAATAGCCAAGTCCATTCACATGCCTTTCAAACGAAAAAACTGGACAGAACATTATGTCTGACTCCCTCTAGAGAGGATCGTATCCCACCCGTCTGGGTGTGCAGGGGGGGCAGGGAGGGACGTAGGGTCCTCCCCTGGGACTGACCCCCAGCCACCCTGATCCCAGTGTGGGTTGATTATTCAGAGTGGGAACTACATTGGTGGGATTGTAACCCCAGATTAATTACTCGTGTCCTGCCACTAAAAGCATTTTTGGATTCTGACAGCAGAAATATAAAAAAAGGGATCTTTTTAAACCCAGTCACAGAAATGTGCTTGATGTGGGTGTCTGATTCCACCATAGAAGACTAGTCGGAGTTAGGACATTGGAACTCTGTGAACTCCAGGGATTCTCTACTCCTGCCTTTCCTTGTCAAATCAGAGGGCCTGTATACTGTGGCAGGTTTGTTCAGCAAGCCTCGTTTGTTGTTTCAGAGACCATTTTATTTGGCAGTTAATTATTTGCTCCAGGCTGTGGCGTGTTTGTACAGGTGTACTGACAGAAGGCTGGCCTTTTTAAGTGGAAATAGACGACTTTGATATTTTCTCTCACACATATTGTGGAGGAACTGTGGCACTAAGCCGTGTGTTCCAGTAGTCAGGGGACGGCCTCTGTTCAATCAGTGGAGGAGTTTCAGCATATTCATTAACGTCTTGAAACAAACAGCATCCAAGCTAAACAAGCAGATAAACAGACACGAACAGTTTGCGAGGGAGCTGGACTCTCCCCTTCTCCGGTCCCAGGGGACAGCTGGGTACAGCTAAGTGGTTGAAGCACTTGACTGCAGATGAAGAGGTTGCAGGGTCAGATCCCCCCCCCCCCCCCCCCCGTGATACAGCCCGTCACCTGGGGTAAAAACATCAGTTGAATGACTACATTAAAATAAACTACCATCTCTTCCGACAACAATCCAGCAGTCTTTCCCTGACTTTCTCTCTCCTTCCCTGCGGTGTTTGTGAGGTGACAGAACGCGGTCCAACCCCAAGCCGGATGACTTTGGTCTGCACTGGCCCCCTCTCCCTCCACGGTTCCTCCAGCCAGTGGAACAATTGAGATTGAGAAAACAAAAGGAAGTGAGGAGGATTTTCCACTGCCTGGTGATGTCACAGCTGCTGCGGTCCTTCCAGAGAAACGCTTCTCTTTCCTACCAGAGAAAGCCAGCCAGAACGGGCTTCATGGCTCCATACCAACAGATGGTTCTGGTTACCTAGCAACTCCCAAGCCGAGACAGTTGCAGGACGCCTCAGAACCCGCGGTAGGAGTCTCCTGATTGGTCAACGCAGGAACCATACAGGTTAGCTATTAAATCTGGCAATCTATGGGGGATGAGCTCACTCAAATGACCCTTTATGACAGGAATTACCGCTCGACCACTTAGAAGGGTTCGTATCTGTGGTTCGTGTCTCTGGTATGTTCTGATATTCGACTTGAATATAAATGAGAGAGTGGTCCTGTGGAGCGGGCCTCGTTAGGAACATGAGACTGGGGGCTGTCAGACAGCTTAACATTCACACAGGGATCTTGGACTCTTGCATGTCCTCTTGTAAGCGATGAGACCTAATTCAGAGAGCTGGAAATATTATGTACTGTATCACACACACACACGATTTACTACATGAATCAGCGCAAGGTCAGAACCTGTGTGTTTTATCTGTGTGTGACTGAGCCAGAACTGAAAGTATGTCTAAAATCTTATTTTTATTGAGACCTTCCCACTCCAGGGTTTCACTGAGTCCTACTGATGCCCACCCCCCCCCCACCCTCCACCCCCCACCCCCCACCCTCCCCCCCCCCCCACCCTCCCACCCCCCACCCTCCCACAAACACCCAGACAGCAGCGCTCTCTCTCCACCCCTCACCCTCCCACCCTCCCACAAACACCCAGACAGCAGCGCTCTCTCTCCACCCCCCACCCTCCCACCCCCCACCCTCCCACCCCGAACCCTCCCACCCCCCACCCTACTGCTCTCCCTACCAACACACTTTCCCCTCTCTTATCACCCCCATCTAGCAGGCCACCAACCACCACCCTGCTTCTGGAAAGAGCAGCAGAAGAAGAAAAAAAAGGAAAAGACGGCCATGGACTGCAGA